>NW_026862070.1:0-77641 GCF_026571515.1 Ruditapes philippinarum | reverse complement strand
GCTTTAAATCAAGTTTTATTCCAAAATTTTACTGCTCGAAATTTCGTGTCTACACCCCATGTCACGTGATCTTAATGCATAAGTTTATATATGAATTGTTACATGTTTATATATGAGTTGTTATAAGTTTATATATGAATTGTTATAAGTTTATATATGAGTTGTTATAAGTTTATATATGAGTTGTTATAAGTTTATATACGAATTGTTTCATGTTTAATTACGAATTGTTTCATGTTTATATACGAATTGTTTCATGTTTATATATGAGTTGTTATAAGTTTATATACAAATTGTTACATGTTTATGTACGAATTGTTACATGTTTATGTATGAATCGTTATATGTTAATATATGTTGAAACTACTATTCAGACATTGATGATTGTGCAAATACTCCGTGCAAAAATCAAGGGACTTGCATTGACTTGGTTAATTCTTTTAGATGTAACTGTGCTGTCGGATATAAAGGAACTACGTGCGGAGAAGGTAATTGAAACATATTGTTATTCGAGACATATACCTTCTTATAACGAAAATGCAATAAAAGCAACAATCAGTTTTGTTCTTCGACGTTAGATCATGCATTTAAAACTTGTTTAACGTTTCAGCGGTGGCCACATGAATAAAAATATTAAAACTGTATTGTAGCTCGGTAGGCCTTCATTCAAATGAAGTCAATTGTAATCCTGTACTTTATTTTGACATGATTTTTAAATTTCCTGTAGTGATTTTGTAAGTTTTCCTTTGTATATTTAAGAACAAGTAAAAGAATTATATCCCTTTGTTGTCCTTTCTAGCCTGTTCGGATAATACGTACGGGAGCGGCTGCTCCCAAACATGCAACTGTAACGCATCCAGACTGGTGGGAAATGTTGGAACTCAAACCTGTAACCACAAAACAGGTTACTGCATATGTAATTCAAAATGGACTGGCCCTGCGTGTGAAACGGATGTTGACGAATGCACGGTAAGCTTGTTTGTTGTGTACATTAGGAGTATAAATATACCGGTACATGCAATTTAAGGCGTTATTGGGAGTATAAATATACCAGTACATGAAATTTTAGACATTATTGGGAGTATAAATATACCGGTACATGAAATTTTAGGCGTTATTGGGAGTATAAATATACCAGTACATGAAATTTTAGACATTATTGGGAGTATAAATATACCAGTACATGAAATTTTAGACATCATTGGGAGTATAAATATACCAGTACATGAAATTTTAGGCGTTATTGGGAGTATAAATATACCAGTACATGAAATTTTAGGCGTTATTGGGAGTATAAATGTACCAGTACATGAAATTCTAGGCGTTATTGGGAGTATAAATATACCAGTACATGAAATTCTAGGCGTTATTGGGAGTTTACATATACCAGTACATGAAATTCTAGGCGTTATTGGGAGTATGAATATACCAGTACATGAAATTCTAGGCGTTATTTCTTTACAGTCCCGAGAGCTATTTATAGAACGCCAGTGACGTTCGTTATTCAGAAACGAATACATGTAGTTACATAAAGAAAGTGAACCAATAGATTTGAGTTATCGAGATGTTTCCATATTGTTTAAGTATTTTATGGGGGCATATTTCATTTTCCACCTTAATTCTTTTGATTTGAGATTTATATGAAACGATTTATATGAAAATAACATATTGAGCTGAAGGCCGCTTTAAGGGTAAATTAGATGTTCTGCTAATTTCTAACCATAAAAACGTTTTATAAAAATAATTTATTGTTATTTCAAGGACACCACCATTTGTAATAGTATCCCAAACAAGTTTTGTGAAAATACCTTAGACGGCTATTATTGTACATGCAAAGTGGGGTACACAGAAAATACGGATAAAACATGCAGAGCAGGTGAGTTTATTCTTGTATATAAAATAAAGAAAGCATTATAGCTTTGTGGTCAAGATTGCCATAAAAAAGCATAGAAAAGATGATCGTTTAAGAATTCACCATTATGATCACGGAACTGACATTGAATTGATTGTTGTAAAAAAATGTGGAAATTTTCATTAGTTTTTTATAAGACTTCTTTATTTTTGCTAATATATATATATATAGAAAATTTATAATATATAAAATAGATGTTAATTATCAGTCTGAAAACAAGTCGGAACACGCGAGACTGATATACAAGTCTAGCTCTGTGACGCGATAATGCATTTTTAGTTTTAAATTTAACTAATTGTATACTTTTAACGACTTGACTGGGATGTCAAACAGAAAGACACATAATTATATATTTTAATATTTTTTTCCAAATTTTTTGGGTGGTGAAATAACGCAGCTAGTCATATTTTATCCGGTTCCTCGTAACACATGAAAATGCACGTCACGTACACTATTTGTCACTTCATAAAATTAATAATATGAAAATTTCATGGGGGGTGGGGGGCTTTTGTCCACCTTGTCATTTTTAATTGGGGGGCTTTTGTCAGGGGGGGGGGGCTTTTGTCCATATCCCGTTTTAAATATCAATTCACGTTTTAAATACTTATCACTTTAATTCATCCCAAAATTTCTGTTGTCTGGATGACATTACTTGAAATCACGTCTTTTAAAGCCATTGTATGCTAAAATGTAGTCTCTCGTATTTGCCCTACGCAGAATGCGCATGCGCGAAATGTTACATTCGTTGCCATGGAAAAATCGTACTGTTAAAGGGATACTCAGGCAATATAATGGCAAAAATATAAAAATGATTTTCTGTACTCAAATCACCCTAAAATGACATTTCTTAAAGTCCCAACATGAATTTCTGTATAAATTCTATATATTTTGGGTTTGAAGTTTAAATATATCTATATATGTTGAACGAAATTTTGACGCGAACAGAATCACCGAATAGTTTAAAAACAAGTCATGCGATTTGAACAAACCCTGGAAGTTACAATAACAAATATTGTGGATATTGTACGATTGAAACAAGTCTAAGTAATTGATTTGACATGTTTTTTAACGTTTCCAGAGTCACCGAGTCCAATCGTTCACTATGTTTCCCAGGCGGAGAACGCATGAAGAGATCAATTTTACAGGTGGAAAGCCGATACTGTGGTAAGAAAATTGTCTTCAATTTCTTTGAAAATGCATATTTCACAAAACTTTATAGCCTATTCTGATCTCGTATGATTACTTTATCCGACAGGCATCTCAAACTTGCCAAATCTTTGTTAACTTATTAGATCATTATCGACAACTGCACAAGAAAAGTCACAAAATTGGTAAAATCGCTCTTTGATAGCCAATAACTTGACATCCAAGCAAACTTCTAAACATTTGTATCGCTCTAAAGGTTCTTTATTAACATATCCTCATCCACCAAAAGCCTGTTCTTTTTCTATTCCGTATTTTTGGAGTATAATATCGTTTAAGCGAATTTTCAAAATGAACGCATGAGCCGAACTTTTCATGTGGTTTCATCAGATTGCAAAATGAACGCATGAGCAGGCGGACTTTTTGGTTACTCCAGTTTTCATGGATATCTCACATGTTATCGATCACTGAACCTTTAAATTCCAAAATTTTCGTTCCAAATGTTTGAGCAAACAGAAGTCCCTATTTTCATACCTTATGACGAATTGCTTATAAGCAATAGATGAAGGTCTGTTCGGTTCTGTGGAAATATAATAAATCCTCATTTCTAAAACTTTGAGTAAAATATTTGCAAAATACAACACAATTGGTTGATGGGACTTAAATTTCCTGTATATTATATAGAGGATATTGAATGAGTGTGAGTTCAATACTAAATTTATTGCATGAGTTGAATAAAATTATATTATGCGAGGCTCTGGCGAGCATTTTATTATTTTATTCAACGAGTGCAATAAATTCAGTTATGAAGTTACACGAATTTAATATTCTATTTATCACATACAAAAAATAAAGACCGTTTAAAGTGAAAAAAGAGTCATTTTTCATTGACGCACCTATAGTATAACGCTAAGATTTAGGCGTCTTTACACTATGTTTGTATAACGCTAATGACTTCACGTCAAAATATATGCACTGCCGTGCAATACCATAATTATTTCACACTCCTCACAGCGGTTACGTCACGCTTTGCTACTTTATCTAATCCTGTTTACAAGGGGAGATCACTGCGTAGGAGATTGACCATATTTACGGAGTCGCAAAATCGGCACGGGTGTGTGATAAATTAAAGATGTAACATACAATTAAAGATCCTGTGACTCAAAATTTTATGTTCTTATATGAAACATCTTTGGCTTAAATAAAGAATTAACAATGTTAAAAGTTACAGAAAACCTTTTTGATAAGGATATTGCCAAAATTTAAAATTTCCGATAAAAAAGGAGATAATTAGAAATATGTTTTTGGTAAAAAAAAATCAGTTTTGCATTCCAATAAAAATTTCACAACCTTTTTTCCTCAAGAAATATCATATAATGTGTTTAATAATGTCAACTTCTTAAGTATATGTTTTTCATAAGAACTGACTTTATATACAACTTTCGCAAGGATGTTACATCCTTAATTATAAAATACAGGACCTTTATGCAAGAATATGTAATTATATATATCACCTTCCTTACAACAAAATGAACATACAAGAAAATGCTGAAATAACACATATTTTTTTAGGTTCATTATAAGTTTTTCTTTTAAAAATAATACACTTTTTATTTTAATGAAGAATAGGCAAAGTATTTATCAAAATGTGTTTTTAATTACCTCCCTTTATTTACAGAACTTGTTAAATTCGATAATATCTATGTAAGATTTGTAATATTGGTAATTCTTTATTTGAGTATCAGGTTTATCATATTAAACATGTATTAGACTATTAAAGTTTTGAGGTACAGGGACTTTAAAAGAGTATACATACGCTATTATTTGTCATTTGTCCTTTGTTGTATTTGTTGTTTAATATTATGCATGTATGATAGTAATTGTATACAATTATTCAGGATTCATGATTTAATTATCAAAGTACATATTTTGTAAAACAATCATTTACAATGCGTGCAAAGGATTTTTCCAAAGTGTCATGTAAGATTATTATATAAATCAGCTTAATGTCGTCAGTTGTTGATTTTATTCAACATGACAAGACTTAGTTATCTCTCCGTTTTATGTATTAAACACTATTAACAAGTTTACAAGTTTTCGAGGAACTATTATGCTTTTCTTTGTCATCTTAACAACTGCTTTTGTAAATATTACAAACGAGGAATTACTTTAATTTTACACGATCTTTCCCAACAGACCTCGTACTTTTGCTAATTAGCATATATATATACAGCGTACAAAGTATATTTTAATTTGTAAAAAGAAGTGTCTCTCATTTATTTGGAATAAAATTTGAAAATTTTAAAGTTAAATTTGTTAGATAATTAAGAAAAACTGGAGTTTTAAAAATACCACCTGCTCATGCGTTCACTTTTCAAACCTATGAAACCACATGAAAAGTTCGGCTCATGCGTTCATTTTGAAAATTCGCTTAAACGATATTATACTCCAAAAATACGGAATAGAAATAGAACAGGCTTTTGGTGGATGAGGATATGTTAATAAAGTGCCTTTAGAGCGATACAAATGTTTAGAAGTTTGCTTGGATGTCAAGTTATTGGCTATCAAAGAGCGATTTTACCAATTTTGTGACTTTTCTTGTGCAGTTGTCGATAATGATCTAATAAGTTAACAAAGATTTGGCAAGTTTGAGATGCCTGTCGGATAAAGTAATCATACGAGATCAGAATAGGCTATAAAATTTTTTGAAATATGCATTTTCAAAGAAATTGAAGACAATTTTCTTACCACAGTATCGGTTTTCCACCTGTAAAATTGATCTCTTCATGCGTTCTCCGCCTGGGAAACATAGTGAACGATTGGACTCGGTGAGAGTACAGAGTGACAACTATTGTGAAATTTTAGCGCTCTAACCTGACCCACGCGGGTCAAGTTAGGAAAACACCATTTTATTCTTTATATGGAGAAAAGTTTTGTTCCTTTGACTGTTTAGTGTATTCATTTTGAGGACATTTACAGAATAATGAATGAAAATTTCAAAACTAAGAAATAAAAATTTTGCCTGTGTCTCCCTTTAAAAGGTCTATAAAGTTAACAAAAAGAAAAAGTTAATTTCCTAGTCTTTGAAATTTCCTAGTCTTTGATCTCGAAAAAACAATAGTTTGAAGTTGTTAAAACGTTGACCATTTTAATACTCAATAAATGTAAAGTATTGTTGTTTAATCAATTTGACATCCCCGTCCGCGTACTGTTGATATGCCATGCTAATCTAATGGTTAAAGATATATATTTCTAATAATAGATGTATTTCTTTTATTAATTTCTGTATATATTTTATCAATTCAGATAGAACAACAGTGTCATTATCTGTTGGAAGTAAGTATATAAAAATAGTATTAATGATATTAAATACGGTTTTAGTTAATGAGTCACTCAACTTAATTCGGCTATATCTAATGTCAATTATTTAATAGTACAATTAATTAAAATAAGACCGTGAACGAACTAAATGTAGAATTTTTAAATAATTCTTAAAAGGACAATTAAGTAGTGAAAAACATTAACATGCTTTAGTACGTTCATGATTACAAAATGACTTTATGGTTACAAAATAACGTTGATGTTTACAAGATTGCTTTGATGTTAACAAAATGACGTTGATGTTTACATAATGAAATTGATGTTTACAAAATGCATTTACTTACAAATGTTTATAAATAACGTCGAAGTTTACAAAGTGATTTGAGCCGTGTCATGACAAAACCAACATAATGCGTTTGCGACCAGCATGGATCCAGACCAGCCTGCGCATCCGCGCAGTCTGGTCAGGATCCATCCTGTTCGCTTACAAACCGTATAACAAGTAGAGAAACTGATAGCGAACAGCATGGATCCTGATCAGACTGCGCGGATGGGCAGGCTGGTCTGGATTCATGCTGGTCGCAAACCCATTATGTTTTTTTTTTGTCGTGACGCGGCTCATTTTGATGTTTACAAAACAACGTTAATGTTTGCAAAGTGACTGATATTTACAAATTGACTTAATTGTATTTTCCTTTAAAAGTCTGAAATCATGAGATCCGAGACATCAGAAAAAAAACTTGAGTTATGATCATTAGCGATAATTGATGCCAAATGTTGAGAATACTGCTTAAACCGGTGCTAAGGAGCGTGAGTGATGTTGCACCTTTCATCATGTCTCATGAACAGGCTTAATCAAACCGAGTCTGCAATTTTTCAAATGTTCAACTTCATGGATTTACTTTTGTTTCCATTGGACTCGAGTGATCTCCCAATTTTACATATTTCGAAATTTAAGCCTTAAATATTTTTTCGTACGTGGTGAATATTAAATCATAATTATCCTATACGAGTTTATCATCATTTAAACCAGAATTTGATAAAATCTACTATGTCATTACTAGTATAATTATAAAAATAAATGTGTGCAATTAATGTCTTATACGTCTTTGTTATACAGCGAATGAACATAAAATAACAGTTAAAATGACCCTTGACCTACCATGTGTAGCAGAAGATCTGAAACTACCACCGAGATATGATGCCCTTAAATCATCAATTGAAGCTATGGTAAGTTTTTGTTGTTCTTAAACCAAAAAAAACTTAAAATAAATACTAAAAACCTTCACGTTCATACCACAATACAAAACAGTAAAAGATTTTTTTGTACATGTGCGTTTGTATTCTCGGCTTAATGAGGGTCCATCAGCCCTTTCGGGACACTAAGAGTACGGACGCCGGACGTCCTTAAAGGTTATAATCTGCCAAAAGGTTATCTGTTTGAATTCAGTAAATCATTTGCATGACGTAAAACCATATTTCTACTGCGCGGCTAACGCAGTGAGGGCCATTTTAGCATACTATGACATCATTTTATTTTTGTAATTTACATTTGTAAGTACCATTGCCAATGTGTAATGTTTTTGGTCACATCACAAAGTTTTACTTTTATTACATTTTCAAAATGTTCATAAAATTATCATGAATCTGGAGGCATACTGTTTTAACTGATACATATACATGTATATGCAAGTTTTTCCTAAATTATGTATAATAAATATATTGTGGTTTTATTTTTTGTAGTTGCGGGCACAAATTCCTTCAGTCATTCGTGTTATAGTCTACAATATACAGTAAGAAATTTCTATTGATTTTGTTTGTTCATTTTACTTTTTAAAGTTACAATTTAAATTATCTGTAAGTGCGGAAACTGACCGAGAGAAATTTTTTTTTTTGAAATTAACAAAAAAGGTGATAATTTGGTGAAAATAGCAAAAAGGTGATAATTTGTTGAACTTCGTGAAAAAAGGAATTATTACGTGAAAAAAGAAAAAAAACGGAAATATTTTGGTCAAATTGCAAACAAAAGGTAATAATTTGGTAAAAATATCATAAACATTTTAGCTTTTTTTTACCTGGAAGGGATGGAAAAAATTAACGAATCGCCAAATCATAGTGAAAAAAAATAGCGAAACAATATCAGATCCGAAAATTTATCTGTCTAACTTGAAATTAACAGTTCATCGCCCAGACATACATACATGTATATTTATTTACAGACATGAAATAATTTGATACCTAAATGATATATCAATAGATTATATATACGTTTATATTTTGGTTTAATTAGATTTCAATTTCATTGTATTTTCTTTTAAATATATGTTTGAATAAACTCTAATGCATGAGTTATTTTTATGTACTTTTTAAAGGTTTGATGAATTGCTACGAAAAAAAAGAAGACTTTTTTACGATAGTTGGCTAATTTATTCAAACTATTTGCATAATTTTTTATATAGATGTTAACAATTCAGTAAATTATCGCAATATCTTTAATGAAACTATTCACACTTGCTTTAAAATTTTCCGCTTCATTCCTACCACAAACACTGGTATGCAAATGGCACCCCTTGTACAATTACCTTCACACTTCTTCATTTTAACGATGAGCAGCTGTAAAGTTATTCTTTTGTGTCCATATTGTGTCTATATTAACCATTAATATCATTAAAATTAAAGTTGCAGACCGTGACATTGTTATATTTTATTTTGCAAAAATAAAAGCAGTTAAAATTAAAATTTTATTTTACTTTTTTTGACTCTCATACACTTCAATAAAGATAACATTTTTATTATGTTGTTTTTTTAAACAACTTGGTTTCCTCTCTGTGATGTCTACATAAATATAATGCTAAGACTGTTTTGGGGTGGTGTGTGGAATAAAATACTGGTTTTGATTAAACCAAAACTGGAACCCATTAGTTCGCCCATAACATAATGTTGCAGGTTCTATTTAACTTAATTTGTTCATATGAATACATTGGTATGTTCCTTTTCTCCCTAGGTGTGGTTCAGTGGAATTTGAGAGTCAAATGATAATAAGTAACACTGATGCTGAGAAATCTCGTGCTGCCCGTGATTTGCAAAACATAAGAAATGGTGGAACACTCGCTGTTGACGGGCTTAATACTATAGCCACTGCTGTTACAGTTAACGGTTACGCATGTAATTTGTATACTTCATATTCCAGTTTTGAAAATGTATTTAGTGCAAGGTTTTTATGCGGATTGCGTGTTATTATTTTTCTCCACAAATGTACTATTCATTATGCTAAATATTCTTTGCAGATTTTGGGAGTTTATATAAAGTGAAATCACTAAATTTATAATATAAATTGAAACAATAATTGAGTTAGTTGAAGTCAAAGTCTATACCAAAGCGTCGCACACGGTATATATTCCGTACATACTACATTATCCACGGTATAATTCCGTACATACTACATTATCCGCGGTATAATTCGGTACATACTACATTTTCCTCGGTATAATTCCGTACATACTCATTATGCACGGTATAATTCCGTATATACTACATTATCCACGGTATATATTCTGTACATACGACATAATCCACGGCATAATTCCGTATATACTACATGATCCACGGTATAATTCCGTACATACTCATTATCCACGGTATAATTCCGTACTAACTACATTATCCACGGTATATATTCTGTACATACGACATTATCCACGGCATATTTCCGTACATACTACATTATACACGGTATACATTCTGTACATACTACATTATCCACGGTATATAATCTGTACATACTACATTATCCACGGCATATATTCTGTACATACGACATTATCCACGGTATATATTCTGTACATACTACATTTTCCACGGTATACATTCTGTACATACTACATTATCCACGGTATATATTCTGTACATACTACATCATCCACGGCAGAATTCCGTACATACTACATTATCCACGGTATATATTCTGTACATACTACATTGTCCACCACGGTATATATTCTGTACATACTACATTATCCACGGCATATATACATATATATGTACAGAATATATATATATATATATTACTGCTGTATTGGCACAAACTAAACGTAAACTGTTAAATAAATGGTAACATACTGGTCGAAACTAATGATTATAAATTTAATATTTCAGTGAGTACAACTATTGGCACTGACAATACAGGAACCAAAGTCTGTAGAGTTTATTCAACAATAGTCACGTGTCCCACAGGACAGACGTGTCAGTACGTAGGCAACACTGCCTCTTGCAGGTAATTAAATCAATAAACATTATGATAAGTGATTTTTTTAAGATAGAAAGATTGGAGTCAAATGCATTTTATAATCGTGTATATGAACTCGAACTGTGCACCGATCGTTTTCTTTTATATGGGTTCGAGACTTTGAGTAACTCGCCACCGGTTGCCCATATCTATTGCGAGTTTGTCAGAGGAGTATTAGTCGTTTTAGATTTTGGAGGATAGTGCAAGATACAGATACAGTTCCTGGTTCTTTAAGCACTCATACACGGGACCTCGATTTAAGGTCTCATCCGAAAGACTGCTTAGTAATTTTAGTTGGACTGCCATGGAATCGAACCCACAATGTCGAGTTTAAAAGTATGTCGAGTTGTTTAAATGATTCTAATTCATAATGATATCAATAACAACAAAACAATATCGTTGTACATGTATATTGTTTATGCAGCTCTATAAAAATAGTTTTCTTTGAACCGTTTAGGAACGGAATTGATAAACAAATGCATCATATACATATTTGTATTATACTGTTTATTTAGAACTAATATGTTAACCTACTTTTATAATTCTTTTTCATTTTAGGACTATTCAAACAGGTGAGCTTTCTTTTCTCTTTTTAATTGACATATAATTTATAAGAAAAAAAAGTATGATGTATGACCCATGTATTTTATCTTTAACTCTTATATGTACTTATTTGATATTCTTTGTTGATAATTGTCGAGGCAAAGTACAACTCACTTGCTATTTTATTTCTCTGCCAATAAAAATGTCCAAAAAAAATTCGTTCCGAAATTCTTTGCATATTATTCATAAACATCGTTGTTATCCGAAGTTTGAGGGTTATGGTGGAAAAGTTGATATTGATTAATAATAATATGTTTAAAGTGTGTTGCAGTCAGCAACTCGCAGATTTTGAATGTTGATACGTGCATTATTTCAGACGATGACGACGCCACCGATGACAAAAACATGTTGATAATAGGTCTCGCGCTAGGATTGGGATTACCTCTTGTCTTGTTACTAATTATAGCTGTCGTCTGCTGTTTCTGGGTGTATAAGATACGAGATAATAAAGAAGAAGATGACTACAAAAGGTAACGACCAAACCAATAGCATATCTTTGAAGGGCTTTAAAAATGAAAGTCGAGATTCAAGAGAAAATATTAAAATAACTATGACTCATTCCAAATAAAATCTTACTTTCAGCATTGTTCCTTCAATATTAGTATTTTGGAATAATTGTTAAATGCCCATTTAGCAAAAAAAAATACCATTATTTCTGTTCTTCAAAAGAATTTTTATTTGTGGTGTGCATTTCTATTTTCAATAAGAGAACGTTTTAGTCATACAACTAAGCTAACTCATCTATTGCTTTTATAGCATTTTGTCAATCTGTATGGTTAAAGAGGTATTATATGTTTTAACCACTTTGTTTACACTTACAAATTATTTTACTTCCAATGCTAGGGCTACATTAGCTATGTGACGATCATTTAAAATGCTCTCGAACCATGGTTACTTTACTTTAAAACTTATGCTTCACTTTATACGTGTATAATTATACATGTATAATGTACACACATTTCTGAGTCATCTGCAATGGGCACATATTCCATAATTATTTCAAAAAGTGATTAAAAACAATAAAAACAATAAAATGTATCATTTGAATATTCTTCAGTAATATTTCTTGAAAAAAAGATATAGATAGTATTCAAAGTGATTATGTTTAAACATTTATTTGTATCATAGCTTGAGGACCTTTCTGTTGAAATTGTGTCCGATACACAAACATATTGCAAGTATTAGTTACCCGCCAGAGCATGCCCGTTGATTGGCTCATTTTTTCTGGGGTTTACTTATTGTGACGACAATGAAAGGGATAGCGATAGAAAAATCATATTCAGATGCTCGTTCATTTGTTACTTTTTCTAGGGTTTCATATTGTGACAACAGACGTGTCTTAATTTTTGCCTTTTAAACAAAAAAGAAAGAACATTAAAACACTCGGCAATCTGATTTATACTCGGGACTGGGGGGGCTTTGCCCCCCACACCTCCCCCCTACATATCAAATAGCCTGGTGTTTCAATACTCTTTTCCATTACATAATGAATGATAACATTTTATTCTAGAATATTTTATTATCTGCTGTACTCTGTATATATCTAAAATCGGAGTATGTATCTCAAACCAATTCCATCAGCATCAATAGATTGTTTTGTGGTTTGTTGTCGTCATGTGTGATCAGTATTTATGGTATCACAAACATACCAATTATGGACATCTTCACTTAAATACATGTTTCTTACTTATTTAGGGAAAGTGATATCCCGCCAAGAAACATTTATGCTGTAGACTGGAAGAACGCTGTAGACTGGAGGAACGACTACAGACGCCCGTACTACCGTCCGAGAAACGACTATGACGATTATGTAGACAAAAGAGATTTGTATGGATTATCAACCTACCGTTATTTTTGATATCTATCTAAAACAAATATATATTTTACTGCACATGTATAATACAAATACAATATAAAATACAATTTATATTAAATTTACAAATTTTAAAGCAAATATCCAAAGCAATTACAATACTATGATAAAAGACAACAAGTATGTGCTTGATAGCAATAATGATTTTGTAGCACACCCCCCTGCCCGCCAACCATCCCCACCCAGTGTACCTGCCCGTAGTCTGATCGGCCAGTCTGCGTGTCTCTGATAAGACGGTGCTATACTGACATCTGCTTCTCAGTTTTAGTAGACTTAATGTATTGTTTATACATGTATATCATATACTATATAGATAGCAGAACAAGATTTGTCAATTAAAACATTTGCGCAAGAATTGGGTTAAAAATAGTTTTAAAAAAAACACAACAAAACAGTTTGCCGTATATCACACGAGCACTTGCATTTAAGTTGGAAGTTTTGTCACTTATATTTTTGTATATGCCTATTGTTACAGTCATGTATACATGCTATAGCATCAAATACTATTTATATATCTTTATCAGTTATTTAGTCTTGTCCAATTATATATTTATATATTGACAACTACTGGTATAATTGTGTATGTAATTGATACATGTATTGTATAATGTGGGCTTTAATAAATTACTGAATATCTTTTACGTTTGCTTGTTTATATGTGTGCAAGACTACGTGTATGACTTTTTCAATTATCCGTTGGTGTCGTGTGGGTTGACGCACATCATTATGTGTATCCCCTACATAGCAAAAGCTAGATATCAAAGTACATGTAGACCACGTTGCACTAATGTTTGTTATAATAATATAAGTAGATAATCTTTTCTTTTTCGTCTATTTTAATCACCCTCCGCCTCCGTCTGTCACTCCGTTCGTCTATCCGTCTGTCCGTAACACTTTCAGGTCCGCTCCATAACTTTTAAACCGCTGATTTCTTTTAAAAAATAACTGGGCACAAGTAATCACCATAATGAGACGAAGTGCAGAGCGCAAATATTGGGTTGCTACCCCAAGGTCAAGGTCAAATGTTAAAAAGTCTTCACTTCATAATAAAAAGTCTACATTTCCTGTCCGCTCAATAACTTTTTAACAGCTAAAACTTTTTTTAAAATAACTTGGCACAAGTGATCACCATAATGAGACAATGTGCAGAGCGCAATTATTATAATTGAATTGCTACCCGAAAGGTCAAGGTCACATTAATTAAGTCTTCATTTCGTGTCTGTCCATAACATTTAAACCGCTGCAATGTTTCGATAACTTGGCAGAAATGATTATCATTATGACATCATTGGCAGAGCACCAATTATCAAGTCACAACCCTAAAGGTTAGGGTCACACTCAAAGGTCCAATGTAAAAACATCGACTCGCTACATAACGAACTGTAAATTATTTCAGTGGTTCCTATTTTTAATTTATTCTTTTTCTATTTTGATATATAAATGAATTCAAAACACCGTCATCGAACCTACTAGCCTACTAGCCTAATTCTTTCGGCGTGAACGTGTTGGCCATTTTATAGGCCGTTTGCTCACATGTCAATTCTTTGGACTCATCACCGATGTTCTATTGAGAAGTTAGTAATTGCAATATATACACTATAATATGTGACGTATCACAAATGCATTGATGATCTAAAGATAAAATAATCTAGGTGCATGATTCTAAACATGTTAACTTGGATTTCAAAAGAATAAAATTTTCTGACTATTTCCTTTTCTCTTAATACCCCTGGAATATGTGGTGATTTTTTGTTGTTTGTCCAATGGGTGCCAAGGAGGACTCCACTTAATCGAGAGTTTGTGTTTGTCTACGGGTAGAATGACAAGGAGTATTTTTTATCTCGTACCTCTTCCATTAGGTGGAAAAATTTTATGCAATAGCCCAACATTCGGAGGAACAAGATGAAAATTGTTGGGTAAAGGGGATAATAGGTAACGTTAAATTCTTTTCATTCCGTATATATTACAGTGCTTTGACATGGCGTTACTTTTTAAGAATTAGTACCAAAAATGTTTTCCTTGAAAAAAGTAGACAATCTAGTAAAATAAACAAATATAAAATAATTTTAATTTAAGAGGATAAATTTCTGTGCCAAATTCATCGCGTCTGTTACTCCTGTCACTTCACTTTACTAATTTACTAACTTTTCGAAACCCTTGGCTATGTCCTGTCCGGTACTTTACGGATTAAGTTCTAAATTACACCTAATATTGAAGGAGAGTCTGAATCCTGACTTTGAATGTAAATACCACATAAGCCGCGTCACTACAAAACCATCGTAATGGGTTTGCGATCAGCATGGATCAGCGCATCCGCGCAGTCTGATCAGGATCCATGCTGTTCCCTTACAAACCCTATAACAAGTAGAGAAACTGATAGCGAACAGCATGGATCTTGATCAGACTGCGCGGATGCGCAGGCTGGTCTGGATCCATGCTGGTCGCAAACCCATTATGTTGGTTTTGTCATGACGCGGCTCATATACAAGTCATTCTCTTATAATGGACTACCAATATTTTTTTCTTATGTATCTATGTATAAATGTTATGTATCATGCAAAAAAAATTCATTATTTTAAGCCATGGATAAAAATTCTAGATGACATTACAGTCAAGTCTGTGAAGAAAGGTCATCTAAGGGATAGACTGAACATTGCCTTTATGAAAAGGTGGTCTTTTTTGGGTGTTATATACAGACAATGAAGGGTTGGTAGAGAGTGACCTTTGTTTACAGGATAATCTTTATTAAAGGGTGGTCTTTATTGGCTGTATTACTTCATTGTCAACCAAATACCGATTTGTATAAGCTTTTAATCCGAATGCAAATACCAAAGACAATGAATTTAAAAGACAAATACATGCTCTCAACTTTATTTCTTTATATGTACATGAAGCCATAATAATAGTCCATAAATATCTATTCTAGAGAACATTGGATAAGAGATAACAAAAATGTTTTATCCATAAATTTCTAACACGTATATCAAGTATATCATAAATGTTCTGAGATAAAATTTCGCAGTTAATATACTTCAATAATACAATTAATGGATTGATTTTGCAAAAATAATATCCAGGTCACATCACGCCGTAACCCATCCTAATTTTAATTGCATAATGGTAAACAAAAATTGATATAAAAATGAAAAATTTTATTTAGCAATTTTAAACATATATATCTGAAATTATTTCGAATTCGAACTTGTTTAAGCGTAATTCAAAAGGAATATATACAGTTTGTATCTTTAATTGAGTAATATTAAATAAGATTAAGCTTACGAAAAATATTACAGAAAACACATGTTGTTGTTTTTTTTGTTTTTGTTTTTTTTAATACAAATGAATAGAAAAAGAAGTGCAAAGAAATATAAAAAAAAGAACTGTACACAGGAACATGAAAACAATGATACGTTACTTATTTCAAATTTTTATAATTTTAACAATAGTACAGATAATATAAAGCCAAGAAAACAAATCAATATTGCAAGATGCTAACAACATGAAACATGCAATGTAACTTGAACGAAAATTGCGAAAGAATCAACTAACTTCATATGACATTTAACTTCACCTAAAATAATAATACTAATAATGATGATGATAATAATAATAAATAATAATAATAATAATAAATAATAATAATAAATAATAATAATAAATAATAATAATGATGAGCACGTACATGTTAAAAGTTCATAGGGTGATATACAACATGTAATGAAAACACATAGTAATAGCAAATAATGAATTAAACGTGTTTACATTTGAACATAATGCGACACAATAAAAGATTATACAGACATTCATAAACGTAAGGACATGACAACATTACAGATTTCAACATAAAATATTTACAAATTTATACAAGAAATAAGCAAGGGAAGATATGCAGTATGTATAGTATCCGATAAAGTCGGCTTATAATGTACACTCAATATCAAAGTCAACACAACGTCCAGAAGCACTTCCTGCAAATATTTGCTAAATGAATCACATTCTATGAAAAAACATTGTCATGGCGCTTTCTTCCTACTGCAATCAAGCTTGGGCTTGTCTTTTGCCTCTGTAAGAAAAAGAAATACAATAATGTATTACTAAATTAGTCATCTATCGTTTTTTATGCTATTTATTTTATACGTTTTAATTCTTTGAAAATGATGAACAAATGTGTTAGATATGCGTCATGTGTCGTTAATAATGACGTCATGTGAAATTACATTTGGAAAAGACCTCAACGAGCATTAAGTTGCTTCCAGTCTATTATTGATTGTAAATCTCATGTAAAAATTGTACTTATGTTTGATGAATAAAATACATGGATGTTTAAATCAAACCAAAATACGTTTACTTATATAAGGAAAACTTAAGTAGCACGTCTTCACAATTAAGTAAACGTAATGATAAATATGCAAAATAAAATAATCTACTGTATCTTTATGGATTAACAATAAACAACAAAGAAAAGAAACATACCTTAAATAATTCCAACTATGCCACCACTATATGGTTTTCGGAACTGGTTCTTGAATGCGATCTTCCTACTCGTTTACGTTTACCTTGGTTTGCTCTTTTTCCAGCAGTAGGTGTTTTTCTGAGTGTTCTGAGACCATTTGTTGGAACAATGACGTTTCGGTTTAATTCATCTTCGGACACGTTTGGCCTTTTGTCTGAATCTACCTTGTGGTGAAGAATTGGATCAAAAAGTTCGTAACCGCCCATACCATGAATTGCGCCGCTTCTCTCGATACGATCTCGGTTGACAATGTCACCAAACATATTGATAAATGTAGGAACATCTTTAAGTCTCCACTCAGTATTGAAAATATGGTTTGCTGATTCGCACTTGTTATTTGTCCACCCGCGTTGAATTTTGTCGTCGTTTGCTGGATTGATAACAAATTCAGTCAACAATGGAAGTAGCTTATCATTGAAGTACGGCATAAATTTTTTCCGAGTTTTCGAATCAAGGGAAGCTATTTTTTCTTTGAGTTTTTCTAATCTGAAGTCAAAAGTGTCTGTATCACCCGCGAATAAAAGTCCATCTTCACCGTAAATTGCTGATGTTATGCGTTGTCGATTTGACTTTGAATATCCTACTTTCTTTTCCATGTAATTCAAGGTATTTTCCTGTAGATTTTGCGTGCAAAGTGTGTGTGTGGACCTACGAAAACATCTTCGTATTGATTCTTTTAAAGTTTCATCTTCGTCGGAGCCTATAACTAGTTTACTCAAGTCATCAATGAATTCATCCTTCAAGTCATCTAATGAAAGATTGATATCAATGCCGTGGAAGAATTTATTGTATGTCAGCCAACTTGAATCCGTGTGAATGAACGTTGGGCCGAAAGTGATCGGATGTTCTCGTGTTGTTGTACGTACTACAGACAGATCTTTATAAACAGTGGGCGTCACCCGGAAACCACCCAGATCATACGTTTTATTGACGCCCAAAACTGTTCTGCCAGTTGCACAAAAACGTTTTAAATCATCAATCTGCTGCTCATTCATAAGTGTAATTAACGGATACTTCAGTCCATTTGTATATTGTACACTATTAACTAAGTCGTGCGTATGTACCATGTCTTTGACGTACAAGTAGCTTGATAGCTTTGAGGGACCTTGCCTTGGTGCCTGCAAAATTAGATAGACAATGGTTACTGTGATGCTGTGATTTATATAGCCATCTATAAAAAAATACATTTTATTACCCATGATCAAGACAAGTCAAATAATTTATTGGCAAAAACACATACATGTTCATCGCCACATATCATTTTGACAGTACAATACAAAGTACAGAAAACGTCAGATAGATCAAAAAAATATACGTAATCATATTTTACAATAATTTAAATAAATGTGTTTATGTAGATTCAATTCTTAGTTTCATCGCCGAATGAACAAATTGTTTTATGTAAACGGATGTTTACTTAACTGATTCTAATTATCATACTGTTACAGTATGATCTTATAGTTTATGATCTTTTTACATATATGACGAATTCATTTTTAAAGCTGCATGCCACCAGATGAGCGACAGAATATTTCAAGAAAATCAAAGAAGTATTCAAGTAATAATTTATATGCTTTATGCATTTAATGACTTATTTTGCAGTATTTATCACCATATTTCAATTACGTGACTAACACAGTAAGGATAAGCTTTGCATATTTTGACACCTCAAAATTTTCATGAAAATAAACATAAACTGGAGGCATACTGCTTTAAAAATAAAACTAATGGCCTTACATACATACAAAAAAGAAAAATAAGAATATTTGTTATTCCAAACTTAATCTGTCTTGTAGGCGGCCTTACTTTTACAGTACGTCACAATAATTGGTATAAATTTTGTTTCCTTGTAAGCAGGATATCTTACGCATTTAGTGCATGTATAATCCGAGCATGAAGTTTCTTCATGTTTATTAATAGTACGGAACAGTCCATCTTAATACATATATAAGATGTTGCACGACGTAATTTGTCGGACGTTTGACGTAACAAATGTCGCAATAGTTCAATCGGTAAAGCGCTAAGTAATCAACTTCATGGCAGAAAAGAAACAGGCTTTAAAAAGTTCTGTTGTTTTTTTTTCCTTCCTTCGTGTACCAAACTGCGTAATGATAATACGTTTTTATTTATTTGATTTACTTATGTTACTTCATCTCATTTATTCCACTATCTTTTTTTATTTTTTATTATTTATTTAGGAAATAGATATCAATTCTGAGTGCATTGTTAAGAGGTTAATACACGGCAGGAGAGGGCCGGAAGGTGATAATCGGCCCGCAAAATGAATAATGGACCCGAGGGCTTTAGCCCGAGGGCCATTATTCATTCAGGGCCGATTATCACCTTCCGGCCCTATTCTGACGTGTATTAATGTCTTTAATAGATCTACACTTGGTAGATCTAATAGTAGCATTTTTTTTAAAAAGAAAAAAACAACAACAAATACTGTGAAGTTCTTTCGTTGAAATTCTTGTCTACAGTACTGTACTCTTCTACTGTTCTGTACAGAGATGTTTAGAGTCTACTGTACTGGTCGGAGAGATAACTCCGACGCATAGATAACCCCGTCACTTGATAAATATAATTGTTTTAGCTTTGTTTTTCAACAAATATGCACATGATCACCTAACAGTATAGGAACAGGACAGAATGTGATGATTTGTTATAATTTGGTAGACTTTTTAATGTTTTTCAAATAACCTAAACTTTTTGTAGGCAAAAACTGCTTCAAAACATTCTTTTTACTAAATTACAGTAAGGTAGTTAGAAATGTATTGACCACAGGCCACTGACTTGGGAAAGATTTTTGAAAAATTGTTTAAATATTTACAAAAAATAGATAAACCATATAAGATGTAAAAATAAATTATTGATGCTGATTTTCCAGTCATTTTTTACTTAAAAATTTAAGTGTCGACTTTATCTACTGTTGTGGGGTAAAAAGACCATGTTTTGTATACCTCATTCAAGACCTTCAAGAAGTACCAGATTCCATTTTCATATATAGTTTTTGTGGTGTAATGTAAAGCCTTTGAACTGAACTTTGTTTAGGTGGTTCAATATTTAAAATATACTGGAAGATAATTAAAATATTGCAAAAAATATGTGATTTAGTGTCGGAGTTATTTCTCCAACCAGTATGTGTGTTCAAAGCAGTAGAATCTGCCCATGGGCGGGTTCCCGAGGGACGGATATTCCGATCCGAACCGCAAACATATGAAAGATATTTTTTCTTGCATATTCTGCCATATTATTTCATATTTAAAATGGTTTACCTCAATATGATATATGTTCATGGAAATTAAAGTCATTTCATCCAGAACTTATTTATTACAATAGCGTATGAACTTACAACTTAAATAACAACGGCGAAATGACGTCATCCTAAGACATATTTCCCTTCTAAAACGACGTCATTTTAACGCGGTTCATTCATAAATGGCGCTAAAATGACGTTGTTGTTTGGCACGCGACTCATCTGGCACCCCCCATGCCAGATGAAATTTCCGGCATGGGTAAAACTCACGGAAACGCCAGTCTGCTATGCAAGAATAAATACGCTTAAGCTCTCATAATTAAAATAAAGCGATTCGTGCTGACAACCTACTTTCACTTTTACAGTTAACTGTTTGATGACGTAAAATATGACGTCATTGTTTCAGTTTGTGAACGTGCACATGTTCTGCGGGCTGATAACTAGTTCTCGGCCCCGGGCCGCAAACTCATAATAGGTCACGTGACACTCATAATCAGTTGAAATCATAGGCAATTTTGTTACTATATATAGTAACAAGTGTATTAATAAGAGATTAATACACGGCAGGAGAGGGCCGGAAGGTGATAATCGGCCCGCAAAATGAATAATGGACCCGAGGGCTTTAGCCCGAGGGCCATTATTCATTCAGGGCCGATTATCACCTTCTGGCCCTACTCTGACGTGTATTAATGTCTTTAATACACTTGGTAAATCTAATAGATCTGGTAGCATTAAAAAAAAACAAAAAAAACAAAAACAAATAGGATCTAGATCTACTTTGAAGTTCTTTCGTTGAAATTCTTGTCTACTGTACTCTTCTACTGTTCTGTACAGATGTTTACTTTTTGTGTGTTCAAAGCAGTAGAATCTAGAAGCAAGTTTTATTTTCATTTTTTTTTCGGAATGAATTTGTCGTATTATTTCTTCAAATTTCAATAGTAACAAATATGTGTTTGTACTAAATACGCTTAAGCTCTCACAATAAAAATAAAGCGATTCGTGCTGACAACCTACTTTCACTTTCACAGTTAACTGTTTGATGACGTAAAATATGACGTCATTGTTTCAGTTTGTGCACGTGCACATGTTCTGCGGGCTGATAACTAGTTCTCGGCCCCGGGCCGCAAACTCATAATAGGTCACGTGACACTCATAATCAGTTGAAATCATAGGCAATTTTGTTACTATATATAGTAACAAGTGTATTAAGATACTCTACAGACTGAAGATCAAAAAATGTTTTTAACGTGAATTGGTTTACAATGGGTGCATTTTCAAACAATTGAAACGTATCATTTAGATATTCTAACAAAACAATTCTTAAAGAAATTTTTTTTCTCCAGTTTTACATGATTCATAATATGATGAATTACCAATATATTGTTGTAGAACATTTTACTGTCAACATTGGCATATATAACTCTATCATGGTTTGTTATCATATTTAAATTCTATCAGCATAAATATTTATGATATTGTATGCTTTCCATGATAGACAATTGCACTTTAATGTCATTTTAAAAAATATTTGATGCAGCTACGTTAAATGTTGGTGCAGATAAAAGGTTTATTATATTACTTTGTCACTTTTACAAATTTGAAACTAAGACTAGTATCCTTCTACTTGCCCCTCACCACAGTGAGTTAGACTTGCACCAGGGACTTAGGGTTATTTAATGTGTGGAAACTATCCAGCTAGCTAACAGAACGTCTGCGGTTCTACTCAAGTAGGAGGGGGAACCAGAGGTGTTCTGGAAAATTGCTTTATGACCTTACTGTGCTGGTGTGACGTTTTAATAATAAGTAATTAGGACTTTGCATGTCCTCATTGGAAGTTTTAAAACATTTTAGGAGATATTAAATTCTTATTTGTTCTTGGTAGAGAAAACCTAATAAGAAGGTTATATTTAGTTTTTTGAAGCTCCGCCTTATTATCTCCTAATATTTTTTTATATTTCTCCTAATTAGGTTTTATGAACTTCTTAAGAGTTATACAGTTGTTATTTCTCCTTATTAAGAGAGAATTTATTATTATAAAATGTTGTATTTGGTAGCTAAATGTTGAAAATAGGTTTTTTTTATATCTCCTATTTAGGAGAATCGAATTCTTAATTTGGCTTTTTATACCTTTTAATTAAAAGTCATTATTAGGTTTTTGAAACTTCTAAACAGAAGAATCAATGTTCTAATTAGGCTTTTAAATCTCGTTATTTAGGGTTAAACAGTATAAGAGGTTTTCGACCATGCGACCACATACATGCATCGAGAACATGTTGTTAGGAAAGTGACCGTGCGACCACATACACGCATCACAGGATTCCCCTTCTCGTGGGAGAAAGGGACAAAGAGTTGTCCGCCCTTTTATTTAAGGGCAGACTAAAATTATGCCATTTTCTTATCGTACTTGATAAGAAAGCTAATTTTCACAAATATGTCCTGAATTGATTTATATACAACAATAGTAATGCAAAACAATCGGAAAATCAAGTAATGTCCATTTAAGTCCGCAATGAAATTTTAAAAAGATCATAAATAATTTCTTGGAACATTTTGAGTTTAAAGTTTTTTTTCTACTTTTCATTCTATGTATATTACAGAATTATCTTAATTTTGCAAAACACGAGCGTTTCAAAAACGTTTTATGTGCATTTAATATTGAAGGTGTATTTCACACTTGTTTTTCAAATATTAACCTGAGGGCATTTTTTGTCAAAGCACGCATTTGATTTTCTATACTCGGCGTTATTCTTCTTGTAATCGAAAACGTAATGTGATTGGCTGCGAGAAAAAAATAGATAAAACCATAAAGCAGCCGACAATTCTGAAACTGGTAAGTGTTATCCTACCTGCTGTAAAATGCACTTTTAATGCTTCGATAATTTTAGATTTTAAAACTGTCTATCAATCTGTCTGGAATTGAAAAAATAGAAATTTCTAAGGTAAGACTGCTGTGGTCAGTCTGCAAGGATGTGCAGGCTGGCAAACATGAATCTCTTCACTTTGGTTCCAGGAGTGTAAATGTGCAGTGGTCATATTTACACAAATAGTTTTGAACTAAGCTAATTCAAAAAATCTATCACACAGTATTCAATCTGCCTTTATGTCTATTTAACAGTAGTATATGTCTTTAAACATTCATTTGTTACATTTTCTCAAAGCGGAAAAGTTATCATCAAAGAAACACTTATTAATAACACACAGTAATTTAAATCAGGCGGAATGTTAGCATTTCAGATTACCTGAAAATATTATAAATAACCCTACGACTATGAACTCAACAGTGACTGGCATAAAATATTACAGACAAACATGGGAGAATTTAGTCAAAATCTTTTGTCCTGTAACTGCGTTTTAATAAAAACGTTTTTTTTTTCAATGCATCTTACACATTAACATTTTTTCTGACATCAGAATCTTTTTACAAATGATAATTTTAAGCCTCCATTGAGAATAAAGGTACAATAAAAAAAACAATTTTTTTCTCTGTCAGATTTTCAGAGCATTTTCCGTCATCATAGGCAGACAGGACAGTACAGAAGCATTCAACTGCAGCATTTACAACTCGGATTCCATCTCAAGAAAAGATATGGAAAGTCATAACTGTCTTATATTGTTATTTTTCAGTTAATTTAACCATTTGGATAATTTATGTTCACCCCGACAATATACAAATTGAAAACATCTTACTAAACCGGAAACTATTATATAAATCCAAAGAACAATATATGAAACCATGCTGCCAGTGTATGAAGCCAAAGGTGTTTTTCTCAATATATGAGACCAATTCTTCAATATATGGTATCAAAGAAGCTATATATGGAACCAGATATCCTTATATGAATAAGAATTATCAATATATTAATTCATTTTTCAATATATAAAAACATGTCGTCAATGTAGGAATTAATATATAAGTTGATTTAACATTATATGTTACAAATTCTTCGATATATGGTACCAAAATAATCATGCATTGACCCACATGTCCTTAAACAGAGGTTGCAATATATAAGTTAAATAAGTTCATTATTACATTTTACATCTTCATTGGTGCCCCCCCCCCCCGACACACACACCACTGTTCTGTTTTTTTCCAATCTACTAACTCTAGGTCAAATATGTTTTGCTTACACGCGACACAATTTAAAAACTGTCAATCTTTTATTAAGGGCAAAAGACTCTACTAATACTGAGTATATCGACAAGCAAACCCCAAGGTGCATCCCCCATGGTTTTTTGCCGCATGATCCCAACACGTCTTTATTGATAGACATGATACGTAAAATGGACAACAGACTATTTGCCATAGAACAAGCCTCAAATACTAGCATGCAAAAATTGAGCTCCATTGAAAGCAGTGTCGCTCAAGTCCAAAACCAGCTTACAAGCTTACAAATCGAAAACAAAGACATCAAAAAAAGACTTACGGAAGTTGAAACATCCTGTCAATCCATGAGTGATACGCATGATGATTTACATAATCACAAGCAGGCATTTTCTAAATTTATGCGAGATACAGAGAACACAAACAAAAATTTGAGTTCTGATGTCGAGGTTCTGACAGTCAATAATTATGCACTTAAAACTATGTCCATTGCTCTCCGGAGCCAGTTAAATGAATTCCGCTGTAATGAGTTAAAAAACAATCTAGTAATTCAAGGTATACAGGAATATGTCCCAACACAAGATGAACCGAATGAGAATTGTCTGTCAACTGTGCACAGTTTCATATACAATAATATAGAGCGTGACAATGACCTAAATCTCAAAAGAGACATTGTAGCGGATCATATTACAATCAAAACAGCGCAACGGCTAGGTCCGGTAAGGGGTCACGGCAACATAGTCAACAAGAGCTGTCCGTAAGACAGCGCGCTCGACTTTTTTATTGCTTGCCTATAATACAAAACATTGACAGTTAAGGGCCATAATTCAAATAAAATCTTTGGCAGAATTACCTTCTCCTGGACATGTTTGGGAATCATGATTGTAAACAAGTATTCCAACTTTCAAATTAATATCTCAAACAGTT
Organism: Ruditapes philippinarum; assembly: GCF_026571515.1. Taxonomy (NCBI): domain Eukaryota; kingdom Metazoa; phylum Mollusca; class Bivalvia; order Venerida; family Veneridae; genus Ruditapes; species Ruditapes philippinarum. The sequence goes on along the minus strand of NW_026862070.1, from coordinate 51,703 downwards.
CAGTCAAAAAGTGGACTGGTACTAAAAACTTAACCAAGATTCTAAGTCGATAAAAGGCCTTAATTTTTAAAACAAATCCTTGACAGAGTTACCTTCTCTTGCGTACAGATGGGGGTAATGATGTGAAATAGCATTAAAAGTTTCAAAGCAATATCTCAAAGGGTTAAGGCAATAAGTGGATTTTACCCATATTCAATGTATTTTCTAAGTCAAAAAGGGGCATAATTCTGTCAAAAACCTTGACAGAGTTATGTCCTCTTGTCTGTTGATGAAGGTCGTGATGGTAAACAAGTATGGTCAGTTTCAAAGCAATACCTCCAATGGTTTTGAAATAAAGTGAGGTGGTACAAAAAACTTAACCAAGCTCAATACACTTTCTAAGTCAAAAAAGGGCCATAATTCTGTCAAAAACCTTGACAGAGTTATGTACTCTTGTCTGTAGATGGAGGTTATGATGGTGAACAAGTATGGTAAGTTTCAAAGCCATACTTGTAATACTTCTGAAATAAAGTGGGGTGGTACGAAAAACTTAACCAAGATGTGACGCCAACGCCGACGCCGACGCCGACGCCGGGGCGAGTAGGATAGCTCCCCTTTTCATAGAAAAGTCGAGCTAAAAACCACAGAACACGTCCAATTTTAGTGACTTTTGAAACTTTTGAACAAAGGGAGCTAATACGTGAAGCTGGGGTGAAATTAAATGCCAGGAAAAGCAAATATTTTATAAATGAGCACTTCCCACAAGATGTTGAACTTAGGCGACGCAAGATTTTTCCTGTGCTACGTAAATACAAGGGCAAAAGAGATCAATATACAGTGCATTTTAAGAATGACACGCTGAATGTTAACGGACTCACATACGATCCTGATACCGAGGCATGGTTTGATACACGACCCCCTAAACCAAAAGAAGCCAGCATCACTCAATCATCCTGCTCGAACCCCCGTTTGCAGGCTAGGAATACAAATTTAGATACCATATCCTCCAGAAATGGTTCCCCAAAATCGAATCCAATAAACGATAGAAAGGTTTATCGTGCTCAAAATTCTAGATCGTATACGTCTGCCAAGCAAAATTTAAACTTTGTGACTCCTACCAGCAATCGTCTTGATCCTCTGCGTCAACACGAGCAGCAGAATAAACACAAAGCAAACTCGCCATTAGAAGACACGGAATTAAAACGTTTTTGCGATAATGAACCAAACTTGAGTTTTATCGCCGACAATTCCATTTCAAATAATACCAGTGAAAGTGTAGCTATAAACATGATTAGTTTGCCAGGGCCTCAATTAACCGGCGCGACAGTCAGTCACGTGACCACCAGTGGCAAAATCTAGGACAGGTCGGGAGATTTAACCGTGCAAATTGACACTTCGGTTACCGATACTTATTGTGAATGTGTATTACAAAATTATTTTTGTAGTTGTGATAAGAACGTTTTGGATGAACAGTCATTACACAATAACAATATATGCTATTTGAAAATACTTAATTTGAATGTATGCGGTTTATTATGTAAACAAAATTGTCCTGATTTTTGTGAATTTATTGATAAATATGACATTGTATGTTTTGAGGAAACCAAACTTGATTCTTTATGTAGTGTGAATTTTGAAAACTTTAAATTGCATTTTAAAAATCGCAAGGATGTAATGAAAAGACGGTCAGGCGGCCTTTGTCTAGGGATTAAAAATTACCTAACACCGTTTGTGCGCATTATTGAATCAGAAAGCAAACTTATTCTATGGTTTGTACTGTCCAAACAAGTAACAAAAAGTAATGATATTTTATATGGTGTCGTGTATGTGCCACCTGAATCATCTGATTTTTCTACTGGCGACCCTTTTGCAGAAATTCAAGGTGAACTTGATTCATTCAGTAATAAATATTCTTCTGTCTGTCTGTTAGGAGATTGGAACTCAAGAATAAGAAATATGAAAGATTATATAGAACCAGATTTTGACCTCTTTCATGAAAATGGTTTAGACGATTTGTATTATGAATTTCAATCAGACATGGAATGTTTTAAAGATACAAATATTAATCTTAAACGAGTCAGTCAAGATAAAAGCTGTAATAATTTTGGTTATAAATTCATAGATTTTCTGCAATTCAATAATTTTTTAATACTAAATGGCAGGACGAAAGGTGATTTAATGGGGAAAAATACCTGTAAGTCGAGTAGTACCGTGGATTATGCTGTTTGTTCCAAAAACTTACTTAAACGCGTTGAATCTTTAGAAGTTTTAGAATTTTGTCCTCTTTTGTCTGATGTCCATAACCCTATATGCCTAACGTTTAATTGGACTATTTGCCCAGTAAATGATAAAAGTAACAAAACTTCAGGTATTAAACTATGGAAACAAGAAAATCAAGGTGCGTTTATAGCAAATCTAGATACAGAAAATGTAGATTATATTTATCAGCGTCTCTGTTTGATGGAATCAAATAATAACATCGTTGAATCAGAATTGCAAAATATTGTAAATGATATATCTACTGTCTTTATTGAAAGTGCTAAAGAAAGTTTTGGCTATACAACAAGAAATAAAACATATCCTTACGAAAATAGAAATAATACACCGAAATGGTTTAATTCAGAATGTAAAAATGCCCGAAAAAATTTTCATAGATCAAAATTTACGTATAAGATACATAAAACAGAAAGAAATAGACAAACTTTAAACGAAAACAGTAAACATTATAAGAAAATTCTAAACAAATCAAATAAAGCATTTAAAAGACGAAATATTGCAAAAATTAAAAATCTAAAAAATAAACACCCCAAGCAATACTGGAAGGCACTATCAGGGGGGAAGAAAATAAACGTTAAAGCGGAACTAGATACGCTCTATAACCATTTTAAAAATGTAAACTCGCAAAATACTGATGAAGAATTTTTTGAAATTCCAAACGATATGACAGAAAACTTAAATAGGGATCTAAATGGAGATATCACAGCCGAAGAAATAGAATTAGCGGTAAAACATTTAAAAAATAATAAAGCTGGGGGATTTGACCAAATCTTAAATGAACACATTAAAGCCTCGATGCCCATTATGAAAGATATTTACGTCAAGCTTTTTAATATTGTTTTTAAAAGTGGAATTATTCCCAATTCTTGGACAGTGGGTGTCATTCAACCAATTTTTAAAAATAAAGGGTCTCCAATGGATGCTTCAAATTACCGTCCTATTACTTTGTTAAGCTGTATGGGCAAACTTTTTACTGCTATCTTAAATTCGCGATTACAAAAGTTTTCTGACAAAAATGACTTAATCAACCAGTTTCAGGCTGGATTTAGGAAGAATTTTTCAACAGTCGATAATATGTTTGTTCTTTCTTGTCTTATCGAGTATCTTCAAAGCTGTAAAAAAACTCTATATTGTGCTTTTGTCGATCTTAAAGGCCGCCTTTGATACGGTATGGCGAAATGGCCTTTGGGCAAAGTTACTGATGAATAATATTAAAGGCAACTTTCTTAATGTCATTAAAAGAATGTATGACAATGCAAAGTCGTGCGTCTCTGTAAATGGTATGAAATCCGACTTTTTTATATGCAATATAGGCGTTAGACAAGGGGAAAATTTATCTCCCTTGCTGTTCTCATTCTATTTAAATGACCTACATGATTTTTTCAACTCGAGCAACTTTGTTAATGGTGTAACCTGCAATAAACATGGTCAGGATGATTCATTTCTTAACTATTTAAAACTGTTTGTAATTTTATACGCTGATGATACTGTTATACTTGCAGAATCAGCACTGGATTTACAAAATTCTTTGCACTTATATGAGCAATATTGTGATATTTGGAAATTGCAAGTTAATATTTCAAAAACAAATATTGTTATTTTTTCTAAAGGAAGACCAAGACAATTTACATTTACTTTTAAAGGAGAAAACATTGAAGTTACAAACGATTACAAATATTTGGGTATTTTATTTAGTAGAAGTGGTTCTTTTTTAAATGCAAAGCGTGCTATAGCACAACAAGCTATACGAGCAATGTATTCCCTAATAAAGAAAGCAAGAGATTTGTTAATGCCAATAGATTTGCAAATAGAACTTTTCATGAAAACTGTTAAGCCAATTTTGTTATATGGATGCGAAATATGGGGATATGGAAATCTGGACATAATCGAAAAAGTACAATTAAAATTTTTGAAATTTGTTTTAAATGTTAAAGCAAGTACACCTAATAGTATTATATATGGTGAAACTGGAGTTCAACCATTGATTATTGATATTAAAACAAGAATGATTTCTTTTTGGTCAAATTTGATTTACCCCAAATCTAACAAATTGTCAACTACATTGTATTGTTTATTACTTAGTCAATTTAACAATTCAAATACTGTACAAAAGAATAAATTTTTATGGTTAACTAATATCAAAAACATTTTAATTACATGCGGCTTAAGTGGTATTTGGACGCACCATGAGTTTCCAAACACCAAATGGTTAACAACTACTGTAAAACAGAAACTTTCTGATCTTTTCTTGAATGATTGGTACTCAAATATTGAAAATTCGAGCAAATGTGCAAATTATAAACTTTTTAAAACAAAATTTGAATTTGAGAAATACTTAATAAATACACCACCTAAATACTTAAGATATATGATTAACTTCCGAACAAGAAGCCATAGACTCCCTGTAGAAACTGGATCTTGGCATAGAATCCCATTAAATCTTAGAATTTGTACGAAATGCAACAATGGTATTGGCGATGAATTCCACTATCTTTTCGAATGTTCTTTTTTGTTAGGCACTCGTAAGCGCTTGTTAAAAGCAAAATATTACAACAGACCGAATATCATTATTTATAAAGAATTAATGGAAAACAAGTGTTTTAAAAAAGTGGAATATAGAAAATTTTGTGAATTGGTCAAAGAAATAATTTGTTTATATAGTAACTGAAAAAAAAAAATTGGGTTAAACAATTTTGGTTATTCTCCCGTTGTTACTATTGGTGAGAAATATCCTGAGAAATATCATGTATTTTTTTTTCTCTCTCTTCTTCTTTTTTTTTTATTTTCCTTATTTATATTGAAATTACACACAGATTTAGCAGGTTTAAAATATATCATGCTATATGTACAATTATATATGATTGTATTTGTTTTGTTTTTTTTGTATGTTTTCTTTTTCATTCACTGTTTTCGAGAATGACGCTATAAATTAGTATAGACACAATTATTTATTTCATAGAATTTCGATCTTTCCAAGTGGATTTATGATTGATCGGTGCCTCGATTTATATCTATTGTATTATTTACCTCATGTTGTCATGTATATATTGTGCATGTCTTGAGTGAAATAAAGATATTGTATTGTATTGTATTGTATCACTGTCCATACTGACCAACATTCTTGTGAACCTTTAGGACTACATTTCAAATACTTTATGAGCTGCATGAACAAGTTGTAAATTGCAATATTAATTAAGTCAAAGGCAATAACTCAAAACTGGAAAAATCCAACTTCAAAAGCCCAGGTGCACAGCTGCACAGTGATGTTGATCATCATTTCTGTTAAGTTGTTTAATTTTAACTCAAACACTTAAGGTACACATAACACAACATTTTGGGCAATTTCTCTTCAAATATTGAACAAATCCACAATCAAACCCCAAGGTGCACAACTTCTCATGCCGACCAGCATTTCTGTAAAGTTCCATGGTTCTAGGCCAAATACGTTTTGAGATACACTCGACAATTGCAAAGTTCTACTAATTCACGGACAATTACTAGCAAAACCCCAGGTGCATAACAACACATGCTGACCAACATTCGTATAAAGTAGATGACCCTAAGTTAAATACTTTTTGAGCTACGTGCAACGCAAAAAAGTAAAAATGTGTCCATAGGACACGGGTGTCCCCACACTCCTTTGTTTAGTCAATCTTATGCCTTTAGGTCAAATATTTTTTGGGCTAAGTGTGCCACAAGTTGAAAACTAAAAATCTTTTCTTTTACTAAGTCAATGGCAAAAACTTTACAAATCCTGAATAAATCCACAAGCAATCCCCAAGGTGCATAAGTACATGGCTGACCAACATTCTTGTAAACTTTCAGACCTTGAGGTCAAATATTTTTTTAGTTATGCAAGAACAAGTTAAAAGTTTATACTAAGTCAAGGGCAATAACTCTAACAAAACTGAAAAAAAAACACATGCGAAATCCCAGGTGCATATCTTCACAGTGATGTTGATCATTATTCCTATAAAGTTGGTTGATTCTAACTCCAGCACAAGTCAAGGGCAATAAATGTGACAAAACAGAATAAATTCAAAAGAGAAACCCCAGGTGCACAACTACACATGCTGAGCAAGATTCCTGTAAGGTTTCATGACTCTAGGTCAAATACTTTTTGAGATATGTGCGACACAAGTTGAATATTGCAAAATTTATCAAGTCAAGGACAATGACTCTAAAAACACTAAATATATCCACACGAAAATACCAAGGTGCACAACTACACATGCTGATCAACATTCCTGTAAAGTTTCATGACACTAGGTCAAATACTTTAGAGTGACACAAGTTGAAAATTGTAATTTTTTACTAAGTCAAGGGCAATAACTCTAAAAATACTGAATATATCCACACAAAAAACTCAGATGCACAATTACACTTGCTGATCAACATTTCTATAAAGTTTTATGACTCTAGATCTATACTTTTTGAGCTACGTGCGACAAAAGAGAAAGGACGGACGAACGGAATGACGGACGTAAGGGCAAGGGTAAATCTAAATGCCCTCCCCCCACCCCCCAAAGTGGGGGCACAAAAATATTCAAGGCAATAACTATGAGCTATATTTAAATTCTATTGTCAGAATCATTTATTTATCTCAGTTTGAAGATGTAAGAGAGATAAAATTGACAAATATATTAATTCTTTAATGTATTAACGGCTATTCACACTTAAAATCATTACCTTTAACTAAAACAGTTAAAACAACAAAATAACATATTTACTTATTATAACAATTAAGTATTATTAAAGTACAAAATCAATGAAATTGATGAATTAAAAAAATATTGTTCTAATATTTTTCACCATATTTTACAAAGTATAATAATCACAACTTTAAATTATAATGAAAATTTATTAAATAGATATCTTTTTTTTGTAAAAATCTTATTGCTATTCATTGCTAAATACATATAATAGGTCTAGTACACTTCAAAGTGCGCTTATGAAGTGCACTTCATCAAAGTGCACATTGAAGTGCACATCTAGTGCACTCCAAGTGCATTTTGTGTAACCTTTAGTGTGAACTTGTATACCTCTCATGTTTCGATGTTCTGAACATATAACTTTGGAGTAAGAATAATTTCAGATGACTAGATTTTCTTGTATGAACAGAGAAAATAACCACATTTTATTGACAGTTTATAAAATGAACAGCCCCAATGAAACATATAAGATTTTTGATTACTTCTTTTTAAGATACATATAAACATATAGTCATCAGCTTATTGCATTCAATAAATGCACTTTTGTAGGAAGAATGCAGTGTGTATTTGAATAGACTTTTTCATAGACTCCACAGTTTACTTGGATATATTTTCTGTTTCTTAACAACACATAATTATTCACAAATTTATATCTTTGAATGATATCAAATTACTAATTATTATTATGCGGCACCTTTAGAACAAATATAATTGAGGACATACTGCTCTCCTGCTCTCACAAGACTGCGTTTACCTAACAAACGATTGCAAATTAAAACATCAAATATCCTAGAATGTGCTAAATATATTCTGCTAATGAAAAAAAAAATTCTACAAATTAACAATTTTTCTTCTAATTTATAAGTTAAGCCTTGTTTTAACATGGAAAAACATGATTTTGGGTAGTTTCATCATTTTTTTGTTAACCCTTTACCTCATATATACGCTTGTATTCTGTGAACGGGTTTATCTGTAATTAATGTGAACCAGTGCATACTGTTCGAACATGAAAGACGACGAGATGACATAATATAGATATATGAACCATTTACAATTACAATGAGATTCATTTTATATATATATATATATATATATATATATATATATATATATATATATATATATATATATATATATATATATATATATATATATATATATATATATATATATATATATATATAAGACTTAAAGGAATCAATTTACATGAAGAGCTAGAATCCATCATTTAGAGTAACGATGAGAAGATTAGAGATTCTGGGACAACTATATTCAAGATAATCACGAGAAAAGAAAAGCGAACCATACTCCTTATTATCAAGACGCATTATAAGTCTGTTCATATCAGTAAAATATGAGCCGTGTCATGACAAAACCAACATAGTGGGTTTGGGACCAGCATGGATCCAGACCAGCCTGCGCATCCGCGCAGTCTGATCAGGATCCATGCGTTCGCTTACAAACCCTATAACAAATAGAGAAACTGAAAGCGAACAGCATGGATCCTGATCAGACTGCGCGGATGCGTAGGCTTGTCTTGATCCATGCTGGTCGCAAACCCATTTTGTTGGTTTTGTCATGACACGGCTCAATTATTATAAATTGACTCAAATAGTTATTTTGAATAAACCATAATGTTAATAAATGATGATTATTAACATTATTACAATGTATATGATTTCTGGTGACTTATAGGCCCATGTGGCCGGGTGCTATTTTCTCTTGTAGATATGTATTATAATTGTAAAGATTATAATAAAGATGCACATTAATAAAATATTTATTTACTCACTGTATCTTTTACATGTGTACAAAAATCATTGCTAATCAGTTCACACCTGATCTGATCAGGGATGATTTTTTGCACACTAGATTTCAGATTTATGACAGGATTAGCAAATGTTTTGTATCTTTTACTAAAGAAATATGACATGAAGCCCTTCGAATTCCTGCCTGAGACAAATTGAGCTAACTCTAAAGCTAAAGTCTGCAGATTAAAATTGTATTTAAAAGTAAAATATAGTGACATAAACAAAGTATAATTACAAATAATGCATTACAAACGTCATTAATAATAGCTCCAAAATATGCACACACAAAATAACACTTACTATGTTAATAATGCGCACAGAGGAAATATCATATTTCTAAAATCTTGGACCAAAACTATTGTTGTCCCAGCTTGTCTCTGAAATCTTTACACTTTTATTTCACAGGACATTTATTTTTTCCAAAAATAAGAGAGAAATATTGATTAAAACGAAAAAATATAATAGTTGGTGGTATGCCGCTTTACATATTTAAAAAAAAATCAATTAAAATCAGTACTTACTTCACAGTAGATACAATATTCATCACAACTATCCAAACACCAATAACACTGATATTCAGCCATTTTAAGATCAAAACAGTTATGCAAGATACCAATTATTACTAGCTATATATATTCTTATCAATTAAAATCTTGCAACAAACATGACGCACGTGTGAGAAATCTTTAAAAGAGCCGATTAATTACTGGAAAGATCTAAAGGTGCCGACATGGCATTTGCTTCTCAATATAATTATATAGGTGTGAAGTATTTTGTTTCCAGATTCTTTGACGGTACCTTAATTGTTATTTTATTATCATTATTATTTATTATTATTTTTTTTTTCAAACGTTTATCGCAATTAAGTAAATACATACTTAGAGCAAATTACAAATGATAGAAAAATACATGTAACCAGGATATTTTCGAGAAGCATAGTATACAGGAATATAAACAAATATAATTAATACGTTACATTGCATTAAGCATAATCAAAATATAATAGAGATAGAATTCTAAACATTTATCAAAGATTATTTATCTTTTTTTTTCATATTTGGAAATCTCAACATTAGCGAGCGAATGCTCTAAACTTTTTAAGGTTTTTTAAATTAATTTTAAAGTTAAAGTCAACACCAAACCTGCATATGCAACGAGAGATGTATTTAATGTATTTGTAAAAAAAATATGATATATAACTAAAAAACTTACTCCACTGTGGATGCCAAATTCCTCACATTTATCAAAACACACATTGCAATGATATTTAGGCATGTTGATGATTTTTAACATAAACTATTTTTACGGTTTTAATTGAATTAATTTACGCCGTGCTTTTTTCAATTATTAATAATATAGAAGATGTATAAAATTATAAAATTTTCATATTATGCTACATTCATTAAAGAAAAAAGTAAAGTTAATGTTATTACGAAAAATGCATATTATATGATAGTAATCCAACGAGTGCTCAGTGATTTAATTATAACCTATACCTTAATATGGCATTGTATTTTGCATATGAAACAAATAGAAACATTTGGTATCTTTTTACATCAATCGAATTGTTTGTAGAATATTAAATGGCATGAAAAACATAAAGCAAGCGAAATAATGTATTATTAATATTATGCTGATTTAAAATTGAATAATTATAACGCAAAACATGCTATTATAAATGTTCGCGAAAATAATGTTTCTTATTACTTCTGATGATATATGACATGATATAAAACAAACATGGTTACATGTATTGTCCATCACCATAAATATGAGATCAATTTAATTTATTTTATTATAATATCCTAATCTTTTTAGTATACATAATTGATATTTGTAACAAGTGTATGTTCTATGTACACCTATATGTTAATTTGTAAAATGTAGTGGCTAGTCACTAGATACTATTAAGTTTATGTGAAATAAATTGGTTCGTTCGTTCGTTGTTTGTTTTAAAAAAATGACGAATCATAAAAAACATTTATACCTATGTCAGGCACGGATCCACCAGGGGCGGGCCTAAAAGGCTGAAGCTCACCCCAGACACCAAGGTCAGTTTTTATTAAAAATGGACATAAATAGTAAAATATAAATCAGAAGTGCCATACACTAATTGGAGCCAGGATCCAGTCTGAGTATCCTGTCATAAAACTCTGACAGTCGCCAACACTGCATGACTTAAGAGATATATCTAGTGTAAGACAATGTGGTGCTGGATCTTTGGACTCCTTTCAGGGAGATTCAGTGCCGGGACAGAGTCCACCCCAAGCTACTGGAGGTCCCTCCTTCAGACATACCAAGAGGAGAAGACAAAAAGGCTACAGAAATTCACGGAGGACGAAAGACCAAAAATGCATTGGAATGCAGAAGGGGTCTATAATAAGAAGACTGAACTGCAGTATTTTCTTCATGAGAGAGACATTAACGTCTGCTGCATTCAGGAAACACATCTGCAACCTGCTAAATCCTTTATGGTCAGAGGATACCAGTGCTTCAGAAGTGACAGGGTAGGAAGAAAGAAAGGAGGAATCTTGACATTAGTCCAGAATAACATCAATGCTTGCCATACTAAACCGCATACAGATAACTCCGATTTCCAGGTACTTAGCCTTAGAAAGAACGATTGTCCACAGGACAAAAATCTATCCCTTGACACATAACAATTCATCATTGTAGGTGACTTCAACAGTCACTCACAAAGCTGTCCGGATATGACCACATTGACAATCGAGGAGATGAAGTGGAAACCTAGCAAGATGATAAAAAGTTGATATTGATCAACAAGCCTGATAATCAACCAATATGTTGGAGTATATTGTATTCTTACTATTCTATCTGTGTTAGTTGAATAGTTAATGAGGGTTCATCCGCCCTTTCTGGCACTGAGAGAATGTGCTCTGGGTAATAAAGTCTTTAAAAAGAAACATTACTGTATATTCATATACATAGAAATGTTATGTGTAAGAAATAAAGTAGATTATTTTTTCGTCTTTGAAATGCAACTTGTATGCAGTACTTTTTCCGATATGAAGGAATTAAAGTGATAATGTAACCTAGAAATCTTAAATTAGCTTTTAATGATAGATAATCATAGAAGCGTTTAAGTGCGAAAGAAGTAAATTTATACGGGATAGTCAATTAAGTTTTTTCTTCTATAAGTTCGAGGCGTAGATAACCGAGATAGCTAACTACCTAGCCAGTTAAGATATTACATGCGCTTGCTATACTTAAATTTTGTAGCAAGTAAAACTTATTAACCAGATATCAAACTGAGTAAAATAATGCATTTTCTGAAAACTTAAATACATTTGTCTATTGCTGCAGGTAAAACATTTACAGTAATGATGAATCAATTTTTAAAGAGAACTACATATTAATTTTTGTTTCAAACTAGGGCCTATGCATGTGATGAAAAAACTGGCTCAGTGGGTATTTTCTGCAATGTTTTTCTAAATGAAAGGGATGGAAAGTTACAAATATTGTTATCTATAGATCTACAGTACACCTCTGGAATATTAGACCGTTATACAAAATAATACGTTATATATTTTATTTATACATATTTTTGCGTGTAATTATTTGTTACACAGATATATAATGATTCTTAAAAACCTAAAATATAGTTATCCGTCATTTTTAGACTAGGGAAATTACGTTACCAATGGTCGTCTGCACATTCCGTATTTTTTATGAACGTTGCAATACAGAATTTAGATATACAAACCTTACCCACAAAGCTAAGCTCAAAATGTCAGCGCCCATTGACACAAATTTTTAACACTGTTCAAAGAACTTTGTGCTCGATTTTGGTAAGTTATGACTTCTTTTTCTATGCAGAACGTGTATGAAATTGAAATAAGTGACAGATAAAACCATAATGTATCACACGTGTGCTAGTACATCGTATTGTCCCTCTTTGAAAGACTGCATTTTCTACAGAACTTAAAAAGGGCTTGGCCCTTCCATCAGAGCCCAGAATCATCCTACATGTAGAATTTAAACATTTTACGTTAAAGCAAATTTGACCCACGTAAAACAAATTCATAACCGCGGTTTTCGTCTAAATAGTTTGGACTAGTAAAAATATATCATTAAATCGATCAGAAAGCCTATGAACGGGGAAGTCATTAAAAATTCCTTTCAAATTCTTTCCGTTTTAAAATTGTCATTCGGTATTACACGCACCGCTTCCGTTTTCACTCGGAACACTCGACGTTTATTATTTATCCGAAAAGTTGAGATTTGTTCCGTTATCGGAATACCCGGCCTTTTACCATTGAGTTACATTGTAAATGGCTGCGCCCGACTAGAACTGACACTGAAATTTTCATTGATAGGTATAGAATTCTATATATTTTTTAATTGTTTTTTATTTGATTTTCTTTAAAATATACACGTGTAGTCTATAGCCGTAGCCGGGCAAGCCAAAGCCCGGACCCGCTTCGCGGGCCCCGTCTTTGACTTCCTCGTATTAATTGAATAAATAAGAATTCCCCTTACTAAAAAGAATAAAAAAATATGTTGCCAGACACGTAAAACGAAAGTAGATGTACTTGATGTATAAAAATACAAAATAAAAGAATAATCGAGAACAATTAAACAGTCTCAGTAATTATCAATGTGATTTATGGTTTTAAAATATTTAGTTGTTATGTTCTATTGTATCTTAAACTGAGAGCACTATGGTACCGTGGTATGTAAATTGATGGCCCATTTTGGCTTCAGTAGAATTTTTTCAACAGAATATGACATCACTGCAGTTTCAGCAGACGACCTACATTTGTCAGAACATAAAGTTTTCAGTTTAACCGGTAAATATGGGATAAAATAAAAAAGTATTTCCAACACACTCGGGCAGCTTTAGATTTTCTTATCAATTACAGGAATTTTTTTGAAATGAAAATATTTCGAACATTTTTTATCCAAATTAAAAAAAGCAGAACTTCCACTTTCACTTTAATGGTGGAAACATTCGATTGGTCACGTTCAGTGAGTAAAGAAACACATTTTCTGATTGCACTGGAATGGGCAAGGACGCGGTACCCATGGGGAGTACTATAAATGATATTTCTCTAAAAATCACTGACGATCAAAAATTCATTGTTTCCCCAACTGTTATTCTTATAGAAGAGCATTGAAACACAAGGCTATGTGATTTGTAAGAGTGATTCTGCTAAAATAAGAACAATTTTCCTGTTGTCGCATCATAAAACTTAACAGCTGAACTCCAAAGTATTGAGATGTAAACTGTGGATTTGAAGCTATTTTTTACATCGGTCAAATCCGCTTAAATTTAGCTTGAATATTCGATAAGCATAAGTAGAGCTATTGTAGTCACCCGAGTGTTGGCGTCTGCATCTGTGTAACAACTTATGTTAAAGTATTTGTAATACCTCAGATATTTTCAAACTCCATTGACATACATGTATGGCTTTGAAACTTTGCAGACTTGTTCACCATCATGACTCCAACCTGTAGACAGGTGAAGGTAACTCTAGTCTATCAAGCAATTTGACAGAATTATGCCCCTTTTTCGACTTTGAATTTACGTTAAAGTTTTTGTAATACCTCAAATATTTTCAAAGTCCATTGACATATGGCTTTGAAACTTTTCACACTTGTTGGCCATCATAACCTCAACCTGTAGACAGGTGGAGGTTTATACTCTATCAAGCATTTTGACAGATTTATGCCCCTTTTTCGACTTAGAATTTACCTTAAAGTTTTTGTAATACCTGAAATATTTTCAAAGACCATTGACATATGGCTTTGAAACTTTGCACATTTGTTCACCATCATGACCCCAACCTTAATTTAAAAAAGACAGTTTGAAATTTAAACCAAGACATATTAACATATTATACACAAATTCAGCAGTATAAGATAAAACCTTTTTGGTTTTAACATTAATATTTTCAGACATTCACAATGGAACCTGAAGGAGCAGAAGGGTACAACAAGGACTACTTACAAAGAGTGTATCAAAGTTTGTTAAAAACTGGTAACAATATTTCATTGGCTGAATTGAACACTGCAGCAGCTGAGGTGCCATTGGATAGCACCAGCCAATCAAACGTCTTATCTGTTGCTAACCAATCCCAGATAAGACAAACAGTGAAGATTATCCAATCGAATGGTTCCCCAAGAGGTGAAACATCCAAACCAATTCAGGTATTTTAGAAAATCTCTTTAGCTTAAGGACTTGTCCTGCTTCCATTTTTAGAACTGTTCATTCTAATAATATCAATTTTGGGGATATAGTAATCAAACTGAAACTTAAATGTTGGTCAGCCAGCAGTATATTGTCTGGTCAGACTGCACAAATGAGCAAACTGACCTGGCTCTTTACTTGTGGCAATGGTTTATCACTTTCAAGCAGGCAGGGCTTTTTTCACAGCCCTGGCCTTAATTTTGGGGAAAAATTACACAATGTATTTGCAAAAGAGAAAGAAAAAACTTGATGTAAAATCAGCTTTTGGGAAAACCGTATGATTTAAAAGAAAGCAGCCCTATAACAGCCCCTGCAAAAGGAAAAAAAGTCCTGGCAAGTCTTGAAATTCAAAACACTTTTATGCAGAAATGTTAAGTGGAATTATTTAACTTTGAAGTTGTGTTGGGTAAATTTTAAATATTGAAATGCTGACATAAATGTATATAGTATTTTTATGAAAATATTTTGTGTTGTGAATTATATGGACCACAGGACATTAAACTAGTTACTCTTTTAGATTATAAGAACTGTTTGTTCGTAATGACGGAAAACTTAAAGAAATGTTTATTATTAAAGTAAACTACTGTAGACTTCAGTAATTTCATATAAATTGTCATTTTTCTCTTTGCATATAGGCAACAAGTAGTTTGGGACATCATGGTGCTGTGAGTTTACTTCAAAAACAACATGGGTGAGCCATTAACTGTATTTCTAGTACTGAATTTACAGTTAAAGTAAAAAAATATCCTGTTTATATTATGCCTTAAAGTGAGACTTTGATGAAATTTTCATATAGTATTAGTATAGTATTAAATTATCAATTATTTTATTTTCATTTTTTAATTTTTATTATACAATAAAAAAGAATAAAGGAAAAAGAAATATTTTTTTTTAGCAAACTGAAGAGATTATATAAATAATACCAATTCTCTCAGGTTCCAAAACTGGTCTTAATTGAACTCTATTGCAGTTTTATGACCTGACTTGACTGGTCCCAACATAATTTACGGGATTAATAATAACGCCAAAATGTCTTTATCCTAATAATGCAATGAAGTACAATTGTATTTATACACAATTTAGTATACATGTATGCCAAAATGCTAACTTTTATAAAAATGACACTGCCCTGTATTTAGCTGAAAGATGGGAAAGCCTTTTGAAGGTATATGATAAAAACAAACAGTTGCTAGCTTGTCTATCTTTTAGCATTTACCTGCTGAGCGCATACATGAAAGTATTCTTAATTTCATACAGTTTTGTACCAAAACAGACGTTAAATTACTCAAAGTTGGACACTATTTTAAGCTGCTGACAATGCTTCCTATCTCTGAATTTTGAGAATTGTTTTGTTGTTGACCATTAAGCAGACAACATTTTTATCATGCGACACTTTTCCTCAGCATGCAAATGCTATCTTTCTTCAATCAATTTGCCTTCAAATTGAAGTTCAAAATTGTATTAACAGGAAGGAGAGTAGCATTATGGGATACAGAAAGAAACAGCCAAGTAGTAATAGAGGAAGAAAAAACCCGGGAGGAACTGCCAGGGATCCTTACTATCATAAATGGAAATATCTGAAGAAATATGTGAAGAATATGGTTTTTGTAAGTATAAGATGCTACAAGTTATATATACATGTATATATATATATGATTATAAAGAAGTTTTTCTTTCCAGGATTTCGGGAACATGACCCAATACCCATAAAATTTCAGCGGTGTTTTGTTAAAACTTGGGGGGAAAATGCATAACTCAAATTTTCCAGTGATTAAATGAATGAAAACAATCACTGTCTAGGATGGCATCATCAAACATTTAAGCACCATAACAGTGAAGAGGCCCTTATTTTCAAAGATTTAAGAATTTGTTATTCAATATTGTTATTTTGCAACTTTCAATTTGGAATTTTTTCCTGTGGATTTGGAAAAAATATACTATTTTCAATTGGGAATATGACCGATTGGCTATAGAAATACCTTATCACATTTCCAAATTTAAAGCACGGCAAATCCATTTTACATGTTTAGGGATGTAATGGTTGATATCAATTCTTATTGCAGATGAATGCAGCAATTTGTGATGAGGTAGTAAGACAAGAAGAAAAAGTTGCACGAGCCAGGGAGGAAAGAAGGTATGGGTTAACCTGCGTAAAGTGTAAATCTGTAGACCAATAAACTCTTTTCAATATTAGGGACAATTATTCCTAAAAGAACAATGGAACCTCCCTAGAGGAATACTTATTCAGGTAGATAATTCTTTTTCTCCCACAGGGAGCTGCTCTGCAGAGATTGTATGATATTGTTAACTTCAATGTTGTCAGTCCTATCATATCATTGAAGATAGTTTAGAACAGCACTTGTAGGTGAAATGACTTATAGATTTCTTATTGAAAGTGAATTGTGAACAGGGCATTTTGGACTGATATAAGGCCCCATACCTAATTCGTAGTAGACTTTTTTTTTTTTTGGAAAAGGCCCTGGTAAATTATCAAAAGTAATTTAAAAAAAAAATTAAATGAAATTACATAATTTTTAGCATAGAAAAAAATGTTTTCAATAGGATTTTATGGTAAAGCTTGTCTATATAAATATCATGACTGTCTAATGAAAGTTGATGTTATAAATGTTCAGAATTATAATAAATCATATCAACCTGTAGTTTCAATGATTTTAACGAGAAGCCCTTTGGAGTTGAGACATTAGAGATGCCAAAATATTTAAATAAAAATCAAACTTAAGAAAAATGTTCTAAGATTCTAGAAAAAAGAAAAAAGATTCAAGAATAATTGACTTGTTATGTGCGATTAATGACTGATTTTTCAGTATTTAAAACTATAATTCTACTGCGTTACTTAACACAGTAAGGGCTATTTTTGCATACTTTAGCCTCTTTAGTAAACAAACATCAGTGGTTCCACTTGGGTGCCCATTCGAGCCTGAAATAATGCACAGAGGCGTACCAGATGTCTTTGTCTACGAATAAACCTTTACAGCGTTGGTGCGACATAAATCCAAAAAGATAAGGAAGATAGAAAAACATGTTTTAAAGATTTACGCTCCTTGTGAAGGTTTGTAGTCATCATGTGTGTACTTATATTTTATATTTTGAAAACAATTAATTCAAGGTTTCTTCTGCGAAAGTTTCTTCATTACCAGACAGCTGTTGAAACACCAACTCTTGTCGGTAAACTTGGTGCTACCTCCATGTTGAAGAGTGCCACTGGTGAAGAGTTACTTGCAGGGGCAGGTAAATCAAAAGGAAAGAAGAAAAGTGCTGCACAAGGTGGGGATAAAGCTAAACAAACGAGGGAAATGTTAGAATGTAAGAATTGTTTTACTAGTTAGAAGACCATAGGATTTTTTAACATACCACGAATAATTACCTATTTAGGATGAGAAAGGTTTTATTAAAATGTTACCTAAAGTTACTTATTTAGTAAGAGAAGATTTTAATGAATTGTCAAAACTTTCGCTGCTCATATCTGTTGAAAATAACCTGCTTGAGGTCTGAAGTTCATTTAAATGAATTTATCGAACTGACACATTTTAAGAAGGTGGTTAACAGTACAACAAAAGTAATTGTTGCAGCATACAAGTTATTTTGGTGGTGAATGTGTTAACTAAAGTTAGTTGTCTGAGATTTCTCATGCAGTTTACTACCAAACACAGGCCATTTTTTTAACACTGTCACAAAATGTGATATTATCTCAAATAAAAACTGGTTAACACTTTACTAAATAAATAATCATTCATGTACTTGTGGTAAATTCCATCTTTATATTTTATACATGTATCTTTATATTTCACCAATCTCTGAAGAACAAATATTAAAATCAAACACTGATTATGTTATGACCTGTAAATGCCAGAAAATAATTTCTTTAAATTTAGAGATTGAATTAATTAAAACTTCATTTGATGTATGAACGAAATACATAACTTTCAATCAATAAATATTATCGCCCCTTGTGGCTGAAGGGTTGCCTTTAATGATTGAGGTATAAGAATTGCAGGGAATCTGTGGCTGAGTGGTTAAGGTCCTTGACATCCAACCAATTGCCCCTCACTGCAGTGGGTTTTAATCCCGACAAGGACTTTAGATACTTTCATGTGAGGAAGCTATCCGGCCAGCTTACGGAACGTTGGTGGTTATAGTCAGGTGCCTGTTTATGCCTTGAATTATACACGGAAGGGTCCAGTAAAAGCTGGAACGTCACCATATGACTATACTGTGTCGGTATGACGTAAAACCCAATCAAACAAACAAAACAGCATAAGAATTGCAGTCACACATCACTGTGTACTCATAAGAGGCAACTTACTGGGTTCAAATTATTACTGGGAGTATATGTATCTCTTAGCTCCAGCAGATGAGATGGTTTTGACCCCTGGTGTTGCTTTAAAGTTTGTAACCTCCAAGGTTAGCTAAAATCATATTTCCTGCTTTGGTGCTATATGACTGATACTGAGTTGGTGTGAAGTAAAACGAAACAAACCGGACTATAAATGTTGGTTGACATAAAAACAACAACAAAATAAGCTGAATATTTAGATGCAGTAAACACATAGAATCATTCTGGTTGTGGAAAATCATTGTAATGTTTCAAGGAATTCTCAATATTTAGTTTGGGAATTCTCAACTTGGTACAATATGGAACATGTTAATATTCAGGCTCTATTTAAAAAAAAAGAAAAAAGCAAAAAAAACCCCAATAATTTATCTTCAGAATAGTTATTTATGTTCAAAATATTTTGAATATTTGATTTTAATTGAATGTTTCTGAGATAATGGTATTTTTGTCAATGTTTTAGCTCTAGGAGTGAAAAGCAAGCCAAAGAAAAGTAAAGTGGCAGGTGGGAAGCATATTGTTCCTCCTATACCACTAGATAATGCAGGGAGACCAATGTTTCCACTGGTGTTGGGTGATCTTACTTTATATAGTATAGGGGAGGTGAGAATATTTTATTTCAACATCTATATTGATAGGCAATGTCACAAATATCCAATGAAAAATAATGGTACACAAAACACCACTTATAACGATATCGCATATAATGATACACTAGCTTATAATGATGCTTTTGCTGTGATCTCAAATTGTTTGGCTCTAGGGTGAAGCCATATCTGGATATAGTGTTGTAAATTTGGCAGTCCCCTGAATATTGTTATAAGCAAAGTTTACTGTATTGACATGCAGTAAAAAAATGTTTGAGTGTTTAAGAAAGTTTCCAATCCTTCAGGCTTTTAGGTAGGTAACAGTTACAGCTGTATATATAGATCTTATAAAAACATTTTGTCAAAGATAATTGGCATAAATAACATACAGTTTTATTATCTTGCAGATAGTACCAGATCGTCCAGGTTTCCACACGTCTAACAGTATATTTCCTGTCGGCTACTGTAGTACGAGAGTATATGCCAACATTTCAAATCCTGAAAAACAGTGTCTGTATACTTGTAAAATATCTGATGGAGGCAATGGACCTATGGTAAGTATTAGACGTACTCTTTACTAACAGTTTATTCAATTTCTCGACCATAAACTTTTCCAGTCTTGGCAATAAGTCATTGTAAAGGAAAAAGCCTGTAATCTATGGAAGAACTTTTGCCGTTCTTTGGCTTGATATGATGATATTGTCAGACTTGATCAGATTTCATTTTTCTTTGTAGAAGGGTGATTGAATGCTCTGTAACTTTATCAGGGATTATATAATATTAATGCTATTAGAGTTGTTTCATGTCTCACTATGAGATCTACGAAACTTGTATATAAATGATTATTATACATGTATATAGGCAGAATACCATGCTAGTGACTGATATTACAAAATTTATCAAGCAAGGTTTAGAAAAAAAGAAACCGATGTCTTCATTTTTTTTATGCCGAGCCTGATAAATTTTATAATATCAGACACTTGTTTGGTATTCTATTTATCATGTTTTCAATTCATTATGTGTTTCTTCCTTTAAACTTCAAATGAAGCAAAACATGTCATGTCTCTCAAGCTCACACAGTGCGCAGTAATATAAAAAGATTATATCGATAAGACATAGTCCCAAATGCTTTTAGTTAAATGTAAGAGAGACTTAAATGTTTAAATGTTTATTTGATTCAAAGTCTATTAGTTTCAAACTAGTATTAAGAGGTTGAAATATTTTATTCTCTTCATTTTAATTCAATATGTATTGATGAGGTCTGATAAAGCCTAGGGTGACTGAAAAAGCTAAATGTATCAGTCATGGGCTTTATTAGCAGAAATCTATGTATTAACTAGAGCTGTCATTGATTCAGTGCAAAGCATATGAAGAATATATAATATTGGATGACAAATATCAACGATATATCGATAATCACATAATCACTTGTGTGTCATTCACTGTCATATCTGTTTAAATGTCTTCAGTAAAAAACATGTTCTGTTCAGTGTCTTGTTTATAAAAGCCCATTGCATGATTTTCTTCCAGACCATATTTTTTTGTCATCATTCCTGTGAAATATTTCCACTATATAACAACAGCATATTATTAGACAAAGATTACTGCCTCTGTATATGTTTAGGGTGAACTTTCATGATTTCTTGACATTCAATAAATTAGTCAAAATAATCGATTTTCTGAAATGTGTATAAATTAAAAATTAACAGAAAAATATCAAGGATACATCAATATTGTCTCTATCGATGTCAGCTCTAATATTGACATAATGAAAGGAAATCACATTCACTTGGGTTGGCTTTTAAAACCATATCAGGTGTTGTTATTTCCAAGAGTGACAAAACCCTGGGTCAGTTTTAATGAATTTGTATGTATTTCAGTTTGAGATTGTTCCTGAAGATGATACAAAAACATTTAAAAGTAGATTCCTGTCAGAATGTCACAGTCAGTTATTACGTGCTCTGAATCAGGCTAGGTTAGTTATTTTATATTTCTTTACCTGTATTGAATCAGGCTAGGTTAGTTATTTTATATTTCTTTACCTGTATTGAATCAGGCTAGGTTAGTTATTTTGTATTTCTTTACCTGTATTTTGTTTGCTCTTCCTTTCTTTAGTTTTCATGATATTATAGTTATATAGATACATGTTGATTAATAATTTGAGAATAAGCCATGGTTTATGCTTTTTGGTAGGGTGAATTCCAATGTTCAGTAGATGGCCATTATTAGCTCGACTATTCGAAGAATATGAGAGCTATTGTAGTCGCCCCGGCGTCGGCGTCTGCGTTGGTTAAAGTTTTTTGTAAAGTCAAATATCTCAATTATTACTTGAGATATTCAATTGAAACTTACAATACTTTTTTATAGTAACAAGGTACATCAGATAGACAAGTTTGATAACTCTGCCTACAATATTGACAGAATTATGCCCCTTTTTAACTTAGAAATTTTGGTTAAAGTTTTTTGTAAAGTCAAATATCTCAATTATTGCTTGAGATATTCAATTGAAACTTACAATACTTATTTATAGTAACAAGGTACATCAGATTGACAAGTTGGATAACTCTGCCTACAATATTGACAGAATTATGCCCCTTTTTAACTTAGAAATTTTGGTTAAAGTTTTTTGTAAAGTCAAATATCTCAATTATTCCTTGAGATATTCAATTGAAACTTACAATACTTATTTATAGTAACAAGGTACATCAGATTGACAAGTTTGATAACTCTGCCTACAATATTGACAGAATTTTGCCCCTTTGGAACTTAGAAATTTTGGTTAAAGTTTTTTTGTAAAGTCAAATATCTCAATTATTGCTTGAGATATTCAATTGAAAATTAAAATGCTTTTTTATAGTAACAATGTACATCAGTTTGCAAAATTGCATAACTCTGCCTGCAATATTTGCAGAATTATTTGCCCCTTTGAAACTTAGAAATTTTGGTTAAAGGTTAAAGGTCTTCAAAGATATTTACTTGAAACTTTACACATGCACTTAGGGTCATAATTGGAGGGTCATAATTGTATGTCACTGACCAAGTTCCATAACTCTATCTTGCATTAAGGCTGATTCATATCCCCTTTTCTACTTAGTCTCTTGGTTAATGTTTACATGCAAGTTTTACATATCTCCATAACTATTAAAGATATTTATTTAAAACTTCACATATGCATTTAGGGTCATAATTGTAGGTCACTGACAAAGATCCATAATTCTATCTTGCATTTAGGCTGATTTTTCTCCCCTTTTTCAACTTAGAAATTCATTTGTAAGCTGTTATCTCAATAACGACTGAAGGGTTTGTGCCTTTTTTGGGACAATTTTATGCATTCATAATAATAAAGCAGTGGTTTACTTGATAAAACATCTTAATAACAAGCCTTTGTACCTTTTCTGTCAAATTTATGTATTCATAGGTAATTAGTATTATTATACTCAATAAAACACCCTTGTGACATTACCTTCCGAATAGTCAAGCCAATACTGTTTAATTAGACTCTCTCTAAGGCCTATAACAAGAATTTATAAAAAAAATTAGCCCTTTTGTAAACTTAAAAAATTTAACAATATCAAGGCTCTTTTACTATCAAGCACTTAGAATAGTCGAGCGTGCTGTCCTACAGACAGCTCTTGTTAATTTTGAGGTCAAATGTCAAGGTCACAGTGACATTTTTAAATGTTAAATCTTGTTTGATCTAAAACTTAAGAAGGAATAAGTCATTGTCTATGTAACTTGACAGGGACATTGCTGGTGAACAGTAGATCTCGATTTTCAAGTAGATCAGGTCATAAGGTCAAAGGTCACAGACATTTGAAAAATTCTTGTCCTTGAGAAGGAAAATTCCTACGTTAGTTGAGACATTGATTTAGGCCAGTAGATGACTACTACTGATTTTGAAGTCACTATGTCAGTGGTCAAGGTCGCAACAACATTTAATGTAAAACTTGTTAAAATTCTTGAGATTGATAGGTGAAAATAGTATTATTTTTACATATTACTTATGAGTATAACACTTGAACTTTATGAAATAAAGATTAGTATAAAAATATGTGAAAATGAAGTAAAGTAGAGACTTATTAAATATGCTATCATAACTTTTTTGTTTCATAAAATATTTTTGTCAAAGATATTTTTGTGTGAAAAAAAAAACATTTTGTTATCTTTAGTTAACATGTTGTATTGACTTCTAAAATTCATTCCACAGGGGTATGAAATTAGTGGAAACTACGGGAAAAGGACCAGATTTTTTCGGGCTCTCGCACCCTGTGGTACAGAACTTGATACAGAGTTGCCCTGGGGCTAAAAAGTGCAATGGATATAAATGGGTGAAATTTGAAGTGAATAAGAACCTCACCATGGATAGTATGCCCATATTGTCAGAGGACCCAACCATCAGTCATATGGCATTGAAATTGAAGATTTCAGGTATGTATGGAATTTCAGACTGTGACTTAAACTTGGTACCCTCATGTACAGTCTGCCTGTGACTTGAACTTGCAACCTTCAAGTTCATGACTCTGCCCTTAAGTTTAGTCAGACTGACTTGAACTTACTACCTTTATGTTCAGTCTTTGTCTATAGCCCACTAAACTCAAGGTCAGTCTTAATGTTACTAAAAACCAAGTTTGCAATTTTCATGTAATTTTGTTGTGATTAATGCTTCCGGGTGATCACACTTTTTCAAGATTTATTATTTACACAATCATGTAAAGACAGAAAGTTGGCATATGACCTTTACAGTATTGTTGGGATGTACAACCCACCACCAAAATTTTGAACATTTTTCACTTTCAGGTTTTCTCTGAAACTTTATATCAGTACCCTTTTGTCAAGTGTGAATTAACAGTACAGAATTTTACAATAGCATCTGTTGAAACACATATTTTCCCAAGTAATGTTTTGTGAGATAGGATCAAGATCTAGCTATTAATTGTTATAGGATCAAGATCTAGCTATTAATTATAATGAAAAAAGTTGTATATAAGCCAAGATCTAGCTATTTTTTTATAAAGAAAAACATTGTATATTCATGTAAGTTTATTTTTGAATTACAGGTATTCTTGAGCAATCCCCGTCTAATCTGAGAACACTTCTATCAGGAGCTGTACTGGATGGCAGTTTACTTAACACCTGAGCGGAACACCTGAACTGAACACCCGAGCTGAACACTTACAATACACTGGAATTGTTCAGTCTCTCTGTTAGTGGCACAAACATAGACATGTTAACAGTTAAGACAGCAAGCCGTTTACAGTTTTTATGTTAACAGTTTTGTTCACATTTAGGACAGAATCTGTGTAACATGAAGATAATATTTGAAATGAAATACATTAGCATACAGTGTAGTTGCAGTGATAGATTTTGCTAGAGTGCGGTCTTTAAATTTCAGAGTTTAGTTTCAATGAGTACATTTGTAACACATGATAGTTCAAAGTCCAAAAATAAATGTTAAAAAAAATGAAATGACAAATTCTCTGTTTGACTTGTCATTTTTTCATGTCAAACTATGACTTTATGTATGATTGATGAGGTAATGAGGTGTATTATATTTAAACCTTAACCTGCTGAATTTTCAAAATGAAATTTTTCCAGTTTCCATTTCTGGAACTGTTTATTATCAACTTTGGGGATATAAAGATGAAATTTTAAATAAGTCAGCTGACCATGTTTCTTTATACGACAGCTGTGCCTCATAGTTCCAGGAAGCAGACCAAGATTGGCCAACATGAGCTGTAAGCTTTCTTAATTAATGTTAACTCTAAAATCAGTGGATTTTTAATTTTTGTAATTGACAGATGATAGGAGATTTAGGGTTGGTAATAAAGATCTCTGATTCTGAAAATAATGTGTTCAGTGAATTCTGAATAGTTCTTATTTAATCTTACAATTTTCTTTTACAATAAGTTTACTTCATAATTAATATGAAATTTAATTATAATCACAATTTTATTTGAAAGTTCTAAAATGAAATCTCCAATTATAGTCTGGTTTTGTGTATTATTTTGGACATTTGTTGAGATATTTATTTTGATATTGTAATTATTTTGTTTGTATAAAGAAATAAAAATCTGTAAAAAAATAAAACTACACAGTCATTTCTAAGTTTTGTTATTGTTTGAAGATTAATACAGTTTGTAACTAGGTCTCAGACTGAAGTATATTTTTTGTTTCAAAACTATTGTGGAAAGTTTTAGAATACTCTCTACAATGGAGGTACAAAGCCTTTTGGCAGTGAACAAAATTGCAGACGTAAAATCTTTTTCAATTTACCAAAATTAAATTCTCTCATGTGAGGAAGTTTCCCAGTTAAATTAGGAAAGGTTAGTGGTTCTACTCTGGGTTAAAGCCTCTGTCTGAAATTATGCACAGAGGAGCGAGCCTCTAAGAATTTCTCAACCAGTAAAGCTTTGTTAAACCCCAGTCACACTAGAGCTTAACATAACTTGCGACCAACGGCGACTTGTAAAACTGACGATCATCAGCGATTGTCTGCGACCAAAACCATTTTTGCACGTATAAATTTACTTCTGCGACTATCGTGAGACCAGTCATCATTGACAAGCGCACGACAGGTCATAAGCAAACGTACGATGGTCTCAAGATTGTGTGGGATTACTTACGACTACCCGTGACCTGTCATACGATCACCTACAACTAGTTGTACGACCATCACACGATTACTAAAGACTACTCAAGATTATCAGTGACTAGTGGCAATTTGTAAAGACTGTCGTAAGATTGTCGCACTTCTGAACGACCATCGTGCGACAGCCTAAGACCTTATAAGATCACTAGCGACCTGTTTGATCGCAAGGAGGTTTTTGTGCAAGCTCAAAAACCTCTCTACGACTGAAATTGGTCGTGGGACCTAAATAAGATAGCCTGCGACTGTCAAAGATCACCGATGACCGTCGTAAGACGTTTTAAAGATTGTCCGCGACCAGAGGTCACTGGTGATGGTGAACTTGTCTTCACTGGTCGTAAGCTCTAATGTGACTGGGGCTTTAGTTGCCATATGAGCAAAAGTTGAATTTTTTATATTTAGCTCACCTGAATGGGGGCATCTGTTATGAGCTATCGCAATGCACAAACATACCCCACCCAACCCAAAGTAAAAAATGCTCACCTGAGCATAATGTGTACTATTGTGATTCGATTTTGTAAGTTGTCATCAGTTATTTCTTAAAAAGCATCTCCCGTGAAACCATGATTGGATAGTGTCCAAATTACAGAGGAATGATCCTTGGGGATTCCCCTACCAAAGTTGTTCAAACGGTTACAGTTGGTTGCATAATAAGTCACTGGGCCAAACGGGTATTAAAAGTGTAAATTCCCCCCAAAAAATTCTGAAAGGCCTAGGCCTTTATTATGTGGTAAATAAAAAATACTCAAATTATATCTCTAGGGTCAAAATGGTCCCTGCCTTGGGGGTTCATGGGATACCTTATTCATGTATATATATATAATTATAATTGTTCAAATTATTGTTTTGATACCTTGAAAACTTGCCCGTCCCTCAAGTGTCATGTGTTTTCCTTTATGTCCCTAGTATACAATTTAAATACTCTCCTTCAAATCTCTTAAACAACATGTGACTTTAAAGTCCTAAGATTAGGTGTGGAGGTCAATGGTTAGTCATGACTAGTAGATGGCCCTTATTGATTTTAAGGTCAGAAGGTGAAAAGTCATTCTGTCCTCATTTGAGTACTTTGGGGCCAATGGCCCACATGTAACTAATAGTTTATTTCTTTTACTATATGTGATGTATGTAATTCACAATTTGGTATTTGTTGTAACTAACTTTTTCAAAAATGTACACAATTCAAGAATTTTATAATTGGCTGAACCCTGATCTGTTCCAAAAATGGTGTGTGTGAGGGGGGACTTATTTGAAGCCTTTGTGTAATAAACTTGAAAGCACTTGTCAAGTACAGATATCTGGTCCTGAATTATTTATCTGTGTATTTCCTATTATGTTCATCAACTCCTCTTAACTCGGAGGTTAAATTTGCAAGATGACTGATAAATGCAAACTTTGATAAAAGTCTGCAGTTAAGATGTAAAAATGCTGGCCATATGCTTAATCCTTGTATATAAATCTTGATGAATTTAGTTGGCCAAATTGTCTGTATTTGTGTAATATACCAGTAAATTGCTCACTATTTTTTCATTACAATTTGTGCATGTTTATCAAAAAGTGTTTGGAACAGCATTTTGAAAAAGTATTTCAGACTTAAGCCAAGATATAGATGTACTTGTGAACTTTGATTTTATATAACAGATTTGTATACAATATCATCATATATATTTAATGTCATTTTATTTTCCAAATAAATATGTACAAAAAATACTTTCCCAATTTATTTCATGAATTATGATCCTATGATACAATTATGTGACTCTATAGACTTGAAGCTTCCCCTTTCCTGATGTATGTATAAACACATTTACAAAATATCACGCTAAAAAAAATTAAAATGTATTTAGGCAGCATGATGCTGGATTACTGGTAAGTAAAAAAGAAATGTTAAAAAAAAAATGAATATATTTGTTGGTTGAGAAATGTATAAACATTTACAATCCATGTAAAAATTTGAATTAAGTATGCAAAATATGACAGAAGTTTTGTGAATTATTAACGCCCAAAGCTTAAGTCGCTCCATTTGTATGTTTGACAATGTTTTCACTATTAATGAATAATATCGACAATCTGGAGGTGCGGTGCTTTGAAGCACGAAAACTGAAAACACAAACATATAAGTATCTCTCCAAGATACTGATGAACGTACATGTATTATAGCTAATGGAATAATTCTAGAAGAATCATGTTTCATGAAAAACTTCAAACTGAGCCTGTGCGATAAAGTTGTCATATTTAACATGAAAAGTTAAGACAATAAATAGAACATATAACAAATTTACATACTATCCTCTGAATTTTTGTATATTAAGAAAAACCATGTTTAACAATAATATATACATTTCATCATATAAATATAAAGTGCATTTAGTTAACATAAAGCAAGCCCTTATAATGATTTAAAATTAACTTTACTGACACCACAATAAATCCCCAATGTCACAAATAAGGAATAAAGGAATATATATTTTTTATAAATCCAATTTATCACTGACGTGCATGTCATTATTAAAATATCACATGTACAGGAAAAGTTTGATGTTACAAGGCAACTCCTTTCTTTAATATGATATTGCCATACTGGGCTAGCTCTCTGAAATATAGAAATGTAACATTTTAAGTTTGAGATCAGCAAGCTTGATCATAATAGTATATTAAAACTCGAAGTTAAAAATGACAATATCGCCACTTAAACTAGAACTGCCACTATCATGGCGTGAATACCCCCGCATACCACTTTGTCAGAATCAACAGTGGCCATTAAGGGCTCAAGGACAACCTCCCTGCCAAATCTGAGGTTACTAAGCCAGTGCCTTACTAAGTTATGTATTCTACATGCTT
The DNA here is from genome assembly GCF_026571515.1 of Ruditapes philippinarum. NCBI lineage: Eukaryota > Metazoa > Mollusca > Bivalvia > Venerida > Veneridae > Ruditapes > Ruditapes philippinarum. The sequence continues at coordinate 22,291 of NW_026862070.1, read as the reverse complement.
CAAATGTGAAAATGTCAAATCAATACATTGCGGACAGGACATTCTTTAGCAATTGAGAAGAAAAGCTTTTTTTTGTCAAGGTCCCTGTGACCTTGACCTTTGACCAGTGACCTCAAAATCAATAGGGGTCACCTTATTAGTCATGATCAACATCCATACCAAATATAAGACTGTGGGTCAAAGGAATCTTAAGGTAATGGGTAGGCAAACTTTTTTGAAGTCAAAGTCCCTGTTACCGTTGACCTTGATCCAGTGACCTCAAAATCAAAAGGGGTCATCTACTAATCATGATCAACATCCATGCCAAATATGAAGACTGTGGGTCAAAGGAATCTAAAGTTATTGGGCAGTACAAAGTTTTTGAAGTCAAAGTCCCTGTGACCTTGACCTTTGACCCAGTGACCTCAAAATCAATAGGGGGTCATCTACTTATCATGACTAACCTCCATGCCAAATATGAAGACTGTAGGTCAAAGGAATCTTAAGTTATGTTGGACAAGCTTTTTGAAGTCAAGTGACCTTGACCTTTGACCTAGTGACCTCAAAATCAATAGGGGTCATCTACTAATCATGACTAACCTCCATGCCAAATATGAAGACTAAGGGTCAAAGGAATCTTAAGTTATTGGGCGGACAAGCTTTTTGAAGTCAAGGCCCCTGTGACCTTGACCTTTGACCTAGTGACCTCAAAATCAATAGGGGTCATCTACTAATCATGACTAATCTCCATGCCAAATATGAAGACTAAGGGTCAAAGGAATCTTAAGTTATTGGGCGGACAAGAAAAAACCGACGGCCGGACGGCCGGACAAGCTGATTCCAGTATACCCCCCTTACAACTTTGTTGTGCGGGGGTATAATAAAAGTTGTTTGCAGAGAGTAAGTGGGGTTTCACAGAGGTTTTTTGACATGACAGGACCGGAAATATTCTTTACAGATTTGGGTAACATTTGATATAGGTCTGGACTAATAACTTGTGTCAGATCATATTTTCAGAATATTTATCTTAATTGTGAAGAATGACCAGAAAAATACTAAAAGCGTTTTGTTGCCTATTAATGCAATAATTAAATTCAAAATGAATATGTCTTTTAATGCCTTTTTTATTAAATTTGGCAAAGAATGGCACAAAAATATGATTTTCAATTTAGTTCTCTGAGTATATTTCTTTCTCTTTCTGAAACAAGTGCATCCGTTAATCTATGTAAGAAATTTCAAATTTTATGTTTTAGGCTTTTGGATCTCAGTTGAGCTTCTTAAAAAAAAACTGCCCCCAACATGCCTTTAACAATATTCATGTGAAAAAAAAACCCTCAAAAAACAACAGACATAACTCTTTTTTGTAAAGAAATCATTATGAAACTAATCAAATTATATACCTATATATTTCATTATATATTATCATTATATTTTTATTAAGCTTTATTAAAATATATCAAAGCAGTCTTTTAAAACATGACTTTAAAGAAATGGATTAGACGAACATATCAAACAGATTGATGGATGAAAAGAAATGGTGAGACCAAAGGTAAAAACTTGATTTTTCTGCAGTCATTAAAGAAACAACTATAAAGTTTAATAACCTACCCAGTGTGTACTATAGCAAAGGCTCTCTTTGCTCTTTCATAAAACTTGAATCGTTCCAGTTTCTCTATATTAATCTAAAATAAGATCAAACAAGTTAGAAAATAACATCAAACAATTAGGACAATAGGATCAAACTAGTAGAAAATAGGATCAAACAAGTAAGAAATTAGGATAAAAAAAATTATGACAATACTAAGGATCAAACTAGTATGAAAATAGGATCAAACAAGTATGGAAATAGGATCAAACAAGTAAGAAAATAGGATCAAACAAGTAAGAAAATAGGATCAAACAAGTATGGAAATATGTTCAAACAAATAAAAAAAATCGGAACAAACTAGTAAGAAAATGGGATCCGACAAGTTAGAAAAAAGGATAAAACAAGGAAAAAATAAGACCAAACAAGTTTGGAAATAGGATCAAATAAGTAGAAAATAGGATCAAACAGGGAAGAAAATAGGATCAAACAATAGGGGCCTCCGTGGCCGAGTGGTTAAGGTCGCTGACTTGAGATCACAGGTCCCTCACCGCTGTAGGTTCGATCCTCACTTGGGTCGAAGTCTATCATGTGAGGAAGCCATCCAGCTGGCTTACGGAAGGTTGGTGGTTCTACCCAGGTGCCTGCTCGTGCTAGAAATAATGCCCGAAGGGGCACCTGGGGTCTTCCTCCACCAATAAAGCTGGAAAAAATCGACGAAAAAATCTCGGCGGGACGCTCTAAGATGGCCCGACTTGAGTGTACAGTCGCCCATATGGGCTTTCCGGCGGCGACCTTAAATAAACGCATTAAAAAAAAACAAAACAAGAACGTGTTTGTTAAACACAAATGCCCCCGGCTCAGATTCTTGTCAGTAGCAATACTTCAAAAAATGTTTACCCATTCACTCAGTTATGGACAGAAAAATCGCCAAAAAATTGTAAACACAAGTTTTATAGCTTGACAAAGTCATGGCATTTTGTAATTGTGAAAAATATAAGTTGCCAAGTCATTGCTCTGATTTATGAAGTTGAAAAATATTCAACTTCACGCAAGTTATCTTCCTACCAAATATGAAATACATCTGTAATTAAATAAAGGCTGTATGGGCAAAAGTGTAAAAATCTATTTTGAGCACTGGTGACCTTGACCAAACTGACCCCTAACTCTATCCAAAAGAAGAATACCATGTAAGTTATCTTCCTACCAAATATGAAATACATCTGTCAATAAATAAAGGCTGTATGGGCAAAAGTGTAAAAATCTATTTTTAGCACTTGTGACCTTGACCCAACTAACTCCTTACTCCATCCAAAGGATAAATACCATGCAAGTTATCTTCCTACCAAATATGAAATACATCTGTCATTAAATAAAGGCTGTATGGGCAAAAGTGTAAAAATCTATTTTGAGCACTGGTGACCTTGACCAAACTGACCCCTAACTCTATCCAAAAGAAGAATACCATGTAAGTTATCTTCCTACCAAATATGAAATACATCTGTCAATAAATAAAGGCTGTATGGGCAAAAGTGTAAAAATCTATTTTTAGCACAAGTGACCTTGACCCACTGATCCCTACCCCAATCAAAAGGATGAATACCATGCAAGTTATCTTCCTACCAAATATAGAATATATCTGTGACTTAATAAAGGCTGTATGAGCAAATGTGTAAAAATCTATTTATAGCACTGGTGACCTTGACCCAACTGACCACTAACTCCATCAAAGTTTATGTTTCTATCAATTATAAATAACATCTGTCTATAGAATAAGGTCAATAAACCTGTAAAAATCTATTTTTAACATTGGTGACCTTGACATTGGTAACATTGACCTTGACCCAAATGACCCCATACTACACCCACAGAAGGAGGCGTTTGTATTAAACTAAGACATCAACTAAACAAGATTGCATTTGAGAAAAATGCTATGCCACCGCATTAATACAACACTAAATAGTAGTGTAGGAACAGATTTTTTTTTGTTTCTTTACAATTGAAGATTGTCATAATGCATAGATCCCTGACCTATCTAATTCTTATTATCAGATTAGTGGTTAAATATATTGTTATTCCAATAAAAGATCAGAGTAGGAATATACCAATGCACTCGAGTCTATTGAATTCGGTGGTGAAGGTCATATTTCACACAGCTTAAATTTCACGACTACATCAAAGGACAACACAGAAAGACACTTTGTCAAAATCTAGGTCAGCTGATATCAAAGTTCACTTTACATCTTAATCTGTGCACAATCATAGTGTCATAGGCTATGATAGCTGTACATCAAAGGACAAGAAAGTAGGTCACATCATCAAAATCTAGGTCACCTGATATCAAAGTTCAATTTTACAACTAAAACTGTGCACATGGTCAAAATTTCATTGCTGTACATCAAAGGACAAGAAAGTAGGTCACTGTCCCCTTGGGGCAAGGCAAAATTTTAACCCAAGGGTTTAATTCAAAACAATCTTGATATAGGTCCACCAAACAACATTTTAAGTCAAATATCTAAGCTGTAGCTTTTTTCCCATTTTTACTATATACATATAAGGAAAACCTATGGCCCCTGGGGCAGGGCAATTTTGACACTGGAGGCAAAATTTGAACAACTTTGGTAGAGTACCTATAGATGATATCATTTAACAAATATTAAAGCTCTAAGCCTTGTACCTTAGGACAATAAGATTTTTTTTATTTTTTACTATTTGTATATATTGAAAATCAATGACCCCCAGGGCGGGGGCAATTTTGACCCCAGGGCTATAATTTGAACAATCTTGCTAGAGATTCACTTCACAATGTTCATGCAAAATATCTAACCTCTAGCATTTGTCAATTGCTAGAAGAATTTTTTTTTAAGTTTTTACTATAAGTTTTTACTTTATACATATAGGGAAAACCAATGACCCCCGGGGCGGGGCTGTTTTTGTCCCCAAGGCTATAATTTGAACAATCTGGGTAGAGGTCTACCAGACAATGCCTTATGCAAAAATATCTAAGCTCTAGGCCTTTTGGGTCTTTACAAGAAGGTATTAGTTTTTACTATATGTACATATTGTGAAAATCAATGACCCCCGGGCGGGGCCGATTTTAACCCCAGGGCTATAATTTGAACAATCTTGGTAAGGGTCTACCAGACAATGCTTTATGCAAAATATCTAAGCTCTAGGCCTTTGGGTCTTTACAAGAAGGTATTTTAAGTTTTTACTATATGTACATATAGTGAAAATCAATGACCCCCGGGCGGGGCCTATTTTGACCCCAGGGCTATAATTTGAACAATCTTGGTAGAGGTCTACCAGACAATGCCTTATGCAAAATATCTAAGCTCTAGGCCTTATGGATCTTTACAAGAAGATTTTTTAAATTTATTCTTATAATTCCTTTTGGTTGCCATGGCAACCAGATTTCTGCATGGAATAAAATTCTTTGAACAATTTTGGAAGCCCTTCACCCAAGGATCAATCCTGCCAAGTTTGGTTGAAATTGGACTAGTGGTTTTTCACAAGAAGATTTTTTAAGTTCACTATATAATCTATATAACACACAAACAAACAAACACACACACACACAGGAGAATCGCTATATGCCACTGCATCGCAGATGCTGCGGTGGCATAAAAATAAAGGATGTATGAGCAAAAAGGTTTATATTTATTTTTTAAACCAGTGACCTTGACCCTAGAGACCGCTTACTCCAAAAAAAATTAGAGGGCCATCAAAGGTATCCACCTACTAAATATGAATGATATCAGTAAAGAAATTAAGCAATTAGGAGAAATTTAAGATAAATCCAACTTGCCGAAATAGGTTAACCAGACAAGGCCCTATTTTCAAAGTGAAAAAAGGGAAATAACTGGAAAATATGGATGACACAGTTATATGACTTGGCAATATCATGTGCTTTGTATTGATAAGTAAGTGTGGAAATTATAAAGCCATTAGTATAGATAGAACTTAAGATATTTCCAACTTGCCGTTTTAGGTTAACCATTATTCATTTTCTAAGTGCTGAAAAGGGCAATAACTTGGTAAATATGAAAGCCAGAGTTATGAAACTTGCCCAGATCATGTACTTTGTATTGATTAGTAAGTGTGTAAACTTAGAAGCCATTGGTACAGGTAGAACTTGAGAAAAATCCAACTTGCCGTTCTAGGTTAACCTCGTACGGACAGACGGACGGACGGACGGTTCAATTACTATATGCCTGGGGGCATAAAAATCAAACAAGTAAGGAAATACTTTGTGTCCTACAATTGTGTGATAAAGATCTGTGCCATTGGATACAAACAAAATTGTCACTAAGGAAGAAAGTAAGTAAGAAAAGTATTGAAAATAAGTAAATTAAATATTGAAAATATTTAAGTAAATCAAGTATTAAAAAAGTAATAGCAAATGAATTTTCTTTTCTTCATTTTTACACTCTGGCAACCTGTCATTGACTTATAGATATATGCATGTCAGGCCTCGATTATGCCTCATTATTTGACAGTATAGGCTTGTTATGAAACAGTGGTAACTAAAATTTTAATGATATGAAGAAGTTTACCATAACAGATTCATATAAAGCCCTTGATTAATTTATGTATATCTTAGACAAAAGTCGAGTTTAATATAATGTAAACGTATAAACTATACTTGTAGATTATAAGAATTTTACACGTATGGAATGCCAGTATACTTGTTGGGTATAAGGCTGTAATACTATTAACTGGTACAACTCAACAACAACTTCTGAAAGCAAACAATGTAAAGATTATAATGTTGACTTTGCAAAATTACTATGAAGCAGGACCTCAGGTGTCTTTACATGTATTATTTCTAACCCGTAATAAGATCTAACCTGTGAATCTTCCTTGTTGTCTATTATAACTTGATACTCTGTCCAGATAGGTGTTTGTAGACCTCGAGCTTTATCTTCAGGTACCTTGTCCATTAGGCAAACCTGAAACATGTTTGTTATCACAATAAAACTTCCTTCAACTTATAAACCTGCTGAATTTGTATTATATATATGACCTAATTTGAATGTGGAACAGTATATTAATCAAAAGTAACAAGAGGGCCAACATGGCCCTAGATTGCTCACCTGACCCATCAAACTCATCTGAGCAATTACTTAGATAAGCATCCTGACCAAGTTTGACGACAATTGAGTAAAAAATGTGACCACTAGAGTGTTAACAAGGTTCTTTCCATATCTTGGCAGTGTGACCTAGTTTTTGACCCCAGGTGACCCATATTCAAACTTGACCTAGAAATCATCAAAATAAACTTGCAGACCAATATCCAGGATATTTCGATAACAAAAGTAGCCACTAGAGTTAACAAGATTTTTTAATTTTTAGCTCCTGTGACCTAGTTTTTTTTATCAGAGATGACCCATGTTTGAACTCATCCGAGCAATTACCTAGCAAAGTTTGATGATGATTGTGGCAAAAATGTTAACAAACAAATGTGGGCTGACGACAGATGGCAGACTTTCAATTATCATTAAAACTCACCCTGAGCTAGCTCAGGTAAGCTTTAAAGGGGTTTCAAATTTAAAATACAAACATTGAACTGCCAGCAGCATAAAATCTGGTCAGACTGTGCAGGGGTTCTTTAAGTAAAAATATTTCAACATGCCAAAGCTAGATTCAGAGATATTTTTGTTCTGGGTCAGAATCTCACTAGAGGGGAGATATTGCCCATGCACAAAATAACACATTATCTCAATGCCTTGTACATTAGTGAGACTAGGCTAGCTGGCCTTTATCTATAGCTTACTGACTGCAAAGACTAATCACCTTCAGTTGAAATTTGTGAAAGGTCATAACGCTAAATTACACTTGCATTACATTTTTACCCTGTAGATTAATTCTACCATCTGATAAATCTAATGCAGATGAAAATTAAAACTGAATTTCGAAACATTTTGAAAAAGAAATAAACTCATCTGTTAGTCAATTGATTAATTATGGTTTATTTTGACCATACTTTGCCTTAAATTGTCAGAATTTATATATTGTACATGTTCAGATTTTGGATATTTGTTACTAGTGTAAAACTAATAAAAGAAACAAACATACCGGTTGAGAAACATACTTGTCTAGAGGCATCAGCGTTAGTATACCCTCTAACAGTTTAGGAATAGGAATACCTGATTAACAAAAAAAACAAATAGTATTGTAACGATTTTGTATAATATTTATAATGTATATTATTATGTATAAGTTAAAGTGTATTAGTACAAATTCACAAAATTGAATTGGTCAGGTGAGGCACAGCCGTGCGACCAATTTAATTTTGTAAATACGCACTAATAAATTTTAACCAGCTTAATATTTAAAATTATTTTTAATAAACAGTCGATTTACTAGACTTATTAACAGATTGCCGATTTACCGAAGTGAATGTGTTACGATTCATTTGAAATACTGCAATCCTTAGTAATGGACAAAAAATAATTTCAAGCACAAATATCTATATTTCCATGTAGCCTGGCTTAAATTGGATTCAAACCAAAACTGAAATTCTTTTTGACTGTAAGACTAAGTATCTTTTTTTTTCAACACAGCATCACAGAATAGTAAAATGCATATTAAATTCATGCATTTTGATATCTTAAATATCTATTTCTGACTGCATGTTCAATCTATAAAATTATTAATATTTTACTATTATGTTCAATATATAAAATAATAGTGTTACATAATACTACTATACACTTACCATCAGCCCGAATTTCCTTTGGTCCAAATCTACAAATTGATGATGTTGGAAAATGGGCATCTGCCAAGACTGCAAAATATGTTTCAAATGTTTTATAAATAGTAAAATCTAAAGCAGATCATAGACTTAAGTAATTATCACATGTATATTAAGTGCATTAAGGTAACAACATGCAAAAAATGTGAAATAAAAACTTTCAAATAAAGTTTATCTGGCGATTAGTTAAAATATTAAATGAACATTTATCAAAAAAGAATTTGGCCATCAGAACAATACTATACTTTTGTTAATTGAAAAAAAAAATGCACCAGCATCCAAGGCTTCAACATGCTTACGGTATTGGGGAGATAGGTGAAAAATAATTTGTTTTCTTTGTCTTCTATTATCTGTCCAACCACTGCTTGTTGACTTTATTTGGTGCCAAAATAACAAGGGGATGCCAAAAACAAGAAGGGATGTGTTTTTCTATCTGACTGCCTTAACCATACCAAATAATAACAAGAGCACCGCTAGGCGGGGCATTATATGCCCGAAAGTACTTTAGCTGTAGGTTGATTAATGCTTGAATTATTGAGTGAAAACTGTTTCCAGTTTAAAGGTGTTAGTAAACTTGATATTTGACCTTGTGACCCCAAAATCAATAGGAGTCTTCTACCCAATATGGACAATCATCCTATGAAGTTTGAATACTGTGGACCAAATGGAACTTAAGTTATGCTCCGGAAACCATTTTCAGTTTTAGGGTAATAGTGACCTTGACCTTTGACTTTGTGACCCCAAAATCAAAAGGGGTCTAAATCTACCCAATATGGACAATCATCCTATAAAATTTGAAAACTGTGAGCCAAATGGAACTTAAGTAATGCTCCGGAAACCATTTTCACTATTGAGCTAATAGTAACCTTGACCTTTGACCTTGTGACCCCAAAATCAATAAGGGTTTTCTACCTAATATGGACAATCATCCTATGAAGATTGAATACAGTGGGCCAAATGGAACTTAAGTTATGCTCCAGAAACCATTTACAGTATTTAGCTTATAATGACTTGACCTTTGACCTTGTGACCCCAAAATCAATAAAGGTTTTCTACCCAATATAGACAATCATCCTATGAAGTTTGAAAACTGTTGGCCAAATGGAACTTAAGTTATGCTCCAAAAACCATTTTCAGTTTTACGGTAATAGTGACTTTGACCTTTGACCTTGTGACCCCAAAATCAAAAGGGGTCTTCTACCCAATATGGGCAATCATCCTTTCAAGTTTGAAAACTGTGGGCCAAATGGAACTTAAGTTATGCTCCGGAAACCATTTTCAGTTTTACGGTAATAGTGACCTTGACCTTTGACCTTGTGACCTCAAAATCAATAGGGGTCTTCTACCCAATAAGGGCAATCATCCTATGAAGTTTGAAAACTGTGGGCCAAATGGAACTTAGTTATGCTCCGGAAACCATTTTCAGTTTTACGGTTATAGTGACCTTGACCTTTGACCTTGTGACCCCAAAATCAATAGGGGTCTTCTATCCAATATGGGTAATCATCCTATGAAGTTTGAATACTGTGGGCCAAATGGAACTTAAGTTATGCTCCGGAAACCAAATTGCTAACGGATGGACGGACGGAAGTACAGACGGACGCCAGGGGGTATAACATAATATGTCCGAAATTCTTTCGGGCATATAAAAATAGATACATACTTATTTCATCTCCATGACCCATTGATGCAAGGACGTAAAGCAAGTCTGGTGACAAGATGTTAGGAACTCCCTTCAAAGGCATTGTAGTTTTGTTGTTTTATTTTTCTAAAAATACAAAATAAAATAGCATTATTCAATTCTGTATTAAACTTCTATATGCAAAATTTGAGTATTCAACCGTTGACCCTAACCAGACAGGCAAAGATACACCAGTTCTTAAAAGCAAGTCACCAAAATCTGTACCAATGTTTGGCTATATTATATAAGTGGAGAGAATTACAATAAACTATTAGCTTTCAGTTCAATCCACTTTATCATGTCATGATATTGTATAAAAGTTCTGTATGTTGTAGTTGTATTGTAACTTGATTAAAAATAAATATGTTTAAACCAAATGCATATTAATTGATATCAACATTGAATATCCCTCTATTAGAAAACGTTTAAAAACACACAGATTATCATCACACCATTGACCAGCTGGCCTAGTCTTTTTTCTTCCTTAACCTTTTCCCTTATATAAGCGTGTTTCGACGGCTTTTTGCACCCCCCTTTTTTGAGGCCTCAAACAGTGAAAAAATGCCTTATTTAGGCCCCAAACACTGGTTTTTCGTTTGAGAAATGTTGTTAAAAAAAGTTATCACTTCTTCGGCCCAGTCCCCCATCCAAATGTTACATCAGGGGATTGCCAGAAGGGGGATGTGCCCCCTTCTGTTTGGGGGGTTGTCCCCCTCATCTCCAAGAAAATTTTGGACATGTGACAGGCTAAAAATGGCCTCAGGTTGATCTTAGGGGTACTAGTAACCAACGCTTTTACTCTATCTCAATTCATTGAGAAGTTGCAGCACTTTGAAATCAGTTTTGATGGAAAAAAACAATGCAAAATAGTGATTTTTGGCAATTTTGAGACATTCCCCCGTTGCCATGGTAACAGGAAATTTAAGATTGAACATGCTTTTACAGAGGCTATGGTGCAGTCATCATTTGTGCCAAGTTTTATCAGTATTGAAGCATTTTTCATAGTTGTTACAGGAGGCTTTTCAATGAAAACGGCCATTTTTCGCAATATGCTCATGGGGTAAAAGGTTAAAACAATTTAACACACCTTATTACTAAGTGGGATTTTACAATTTTACAGTTGTGATAAATTGTTGTCTCCTTCATATAAACCACTTGGCTCCTGTGACAGAAACTTAATGCATTAAGGTAAACAATGTAGAGTTAACATTGGAATCATTGTATCAAATTATTTATTAAAGTTACTAAAATTGATTAAAAGCAAGAAAAAAAATTATTAAAAGTTAAAGTTCACCTTTTCTGCTGAAAAAAGTCCAATGTAAATGTATAATTTCAATTATTAAATGTTGGAAATAAAATAAAGCAGTAAAAGAATCCCTGGATAATACTAGAAGTGAACATTAAGCAATACGTTTTAGCAAGGTGTTTAAATTACATAAAAAGTCTCTAGTTTAAGAGAACTTTAAAGATTATTCAATTCTGCTTAAAGATCAATAACTTTTAATATGATCTTTACTTAAAGTATAATCTTTCCTATATTATTATATATTACCATATGTTGTAGAAATACCAATGAATGAAAGTCTTTTGTCTTAAACACAAAAAGAAGTTTTGTTTCACTGTACAATAGGTACACAATTGATTTTACTTTGCAAAGGATTTGATTATTTCACTGATAAGTTCGTATGTTACCAGCATTGTTCTTTTGTTAATGTTCTGACAAGCATTACATACAGAGATATAATGAATTCAACATCACTTCAATGGTAATAAAAGACATATACATGTAAATCTTGTTATAGTTGATGACTCAAAAAATAAATATATTAATCTCTGAATCTATAGCTATTGAAATAGTAGCTGTCTAGTTCTTGACGAATAGCACTGTTGTGGAAATATACAATCACGGATTTATATTACATGTAATATAAATCCGTGATACAATAAAGTGCTTGGAATTCACTAGAAAATCAGTGACATGCTCAAATCAACAAATAGTGTAGTTACTTTGTAAATTATTAAACTGCTTAAACATAATCATCATAATCTGATTATGACATACTGTACATGTATGCCACTTCTCACACATGTAGGCTTACAATAGTTTACCTGTTTACAACTGATTTTAAATAAATAAAAAATAATTTTTCCGCCAACATTCATGATTAAACGTGTCCTATAAAATGACTTAATTGATATTACAATGAAAAAACAGTATGACATACTCCTGATGGTTAAATAAAATGTAAAACATACCAACTTTGTTAAGTTTCATAAACGTCAACAAATTACGCCCAGTGGATAAAAAGGGGAGTAACTGCGTTATTACTGTATGCTAAGTATCCGCGCCTTTCGTATCGTAATGCATACGCTTTTCGAATTATCGAAGATAATTATCGAAGATCGATTAACTGACTAACGGGTGGACGAACGGTTTACTATACCGTGCCTAGTGGGTATTTCTTCTGTTATTTTGTTTTGTTGAACAGAATGCAGCGGCCCCTAGTCTGTAGTTACTGTTGTGGACGTGGCAACACGTGTGGCACGAGTCTCGTGCAAGCATGCCAAGCCACGTTTTGACAAGCATTTGATAACATTATGAACATGTGTGACGTGCGACATGTTATTATGATATTATTTCGACATTGTAATCATGATGATGGATTGGTAATTATTGTTCTAACAACTTTCACTTTTCTATTGTTGTTGTTGTGTGGGAGACTTCTGTTGGTTTTTAGTTATAAATACAAATTAATTTTAGTTTGATCATGTTGGATGCTGAAATCAAGCTTATTGAAACACTCACCGTTCCTCGAACCAACCAGTCCTAAGAAATGAGTGTAAAAATTCTTGTTCATGGAAACAAAGACTTGCCCATGACGGGTTTTGAACACATATGTATACGGCCAATTTATCCAGTCACTACAAACAGATGTCTTTTTTATGTATATTTAGATACAAGAAACTTTATTTATTATTCTAAGTCGGTTTTCAAATTACAAGAAACATTAGATAATAAGCTATTTACCAACAATAACAGAGACATAAAACATGTTTACTAACATGTAACAGACATGAAAAGCAAAAACATTTACTTATTTATCAAGTAGCATAGGCATGAAATAAAAAGTAACAATATTTGATAAAACTATTGTCTAAAATGAGCATCGAAATAAAATGTTGATATAGAAAGCCATCATTCTTGAGTGCATAATTTAAATAAGGATTTAAACGCACTAGTCCTAAACTCCTAATAAGGGTTGTCTTTCTCCCACGTTGGAGTTACAAATTCCTTATTAGGATTTTATAACCGCTTACGTAGGAATGATAAATTCCCATTTAGGCTTTTTTTTTATCTCCTACGTAGGAGTTATTCTTTATATATTTATAAAACATTATAGGCGTTTCGTAGAAAACAAATGAATGCTCTGTCCAAATGAAGTTGTTTATTAATTAATTTTCCTATATACAAATCTTATATTACTGTTTCTTGTCAAAAAACAAGTTACGATATAGGATATAAATATATAATGATTTACTACTAATATAAATCATTTACAGAACATAAAATTTATAAAAAGAAATGAAACAAGAAACTTATATTTTGCTTTCTAAAACGTTTTTTAAATCGGTCCCTTAATATTTATGGAAAAATACCGCTTTTGATGAAATGAGTAAATATTTTACTTAAAAAATAAACAAACAAAAATAAAATAAATAAAAATTAAAAAAAAATGCGGTATTGGAGGAAATGTGTACCGACGACACTATCTTCACATGCTTTTGCCGTCATTTCTGAAAATTATAAAAGAACATTAATTATTAAAGAATAAAATGAATAAGATGAAAATGAAGATCAGAATTAGATTGAAATGAAAATAAAAATGTGTTAAAGTGTTCCATTTCACTGAAGAGTTCATCACATTGTTGAATATCCTCCACAGAGTCAACTTTCAAAAATTCCTTTGCCGTCTTGACCTCGGTCTGTTGCCATAAAAACATGACCGCAGTAAGCAGCGTTACCATGGGTAACAGTTTCTAATAGTACCCGCGGCATCACTACTTAGAACAGATCATTTTCACAATACCTTCAACTCAGATGTGTGATAACTTCCGCTGATAAGTTCGATCCAGTTCCAGTGGTGAACTAAAAAGATAACTTTCAAAAACATTAAAATGGGTGCGCTTTGAATTTCGCCTCGAAGATCCTTTTGAGACGTCAGTTAAATACTAAATATGTTTATATTTCAACAACAATTAACTTTTCTTGGCTCCGTCCGTGAAAAAATATTTATTCCGTAAAAAAATTTGTTTCCGTTTTCATTTCCGTATGTCCATGCATGGTTTCTCGTTGTTAACGACTGTGTCAACATTTGTGTACGTTATAATGAGTACTGGAAATATTATATACCCATTACAACGGTCACAACAAAGACATCAGCCCTGCCAATCATAGACTTATCAGGTGTATACATCTTTTCAAGGACGCGTAGGAAAATGCACGTATGCCTTTAAAAAGGCCCTTTTCCGTTCGCCAACAGCTTAATTTATAAACCGGCTTTTCGTATATGTAGCTTATTCAGGAAAGTGCGAGTCCATGTGAAATCTGCCAGAATAATTCTCGTTTCATGACACGTCGGCTCTTCTTAATTATTTTTCATCATTTTTTGGCACCGTAGTGGAGATATATAATAAATTGTCACTTGCATGCGATGCAAATATAATCATTAGACATACAATCTATGAAAGAATTCAAAACTGTTTTTGAAAGAAATAATTTTGTCTCGCTGTCATAAAAACTCATTTTCCCAAATATTGATTACTGCAAAACCTTCTTTTTTTTTTTTTTTTCAAAATTGAATGATGAATATCCTCTACTTCCATGACGGTAGTCCTTCTGCGATTTAGTCCTATTTTTACTTTTTTCCCAACATGCACTCCTTTGCGATCCCATCTAACTAAATACCAATAAAACTACTTTGTTTTTGTAATTCCTTTTTTACCATTCTGTCCAAATACGTTCATCCTCTACTAAACTGGTAATGTAGGACCTTTCTTTTTGCCGCGAATAACCCGGCTATAATGCCGTCCAATGATATCTGACTCCGTCCTATCCGTAATTTTAGCTAAATCTGTCACATCCTCGCGGCTTCACGTATATTGTTTGATCGGTAGATACAGCATCAAAAGCCGGCTACATGACATCACGTTGCTATTGATTGGGATATTAATCTTTTTTATACATGTGTATTGTTATAATTTATCTATATGTAAGTTACAAATGTTGCCGTCATCAGTTGACTTTATGGTTACACTAATTAATAATACAGCCCCGGGGTACACAAAATGTAAAAACAGCATGTTTTGATATTAGGCGCACGACATTAAAAAATGATACAGAGCAAATATTTTTGGGTGTAATATATTTAACGCAATGATTATTAATGTTAATATTATTTTATTAGAAATCAATATTTCTTGCATCATTTTAAAAGTTTACATATTCCTTTTTTCTTCTTTTTTTGGGGGGGGGGGGGGCGGGGGGTTGGGAGGGGGTGGGATATAACATGGTCATTCAGCCGATTATTACAAGTATAGACCCACAGGTTAAGATACGCTTGCACTTGGTATAGATAAATCGCGAAGCCGTAATATGAACTTAATAATTGTTAATCAAATAAAAAAATTTTAAGGTGTTCTAAGCTATTTCAACAGAAAAAAATATGTATAAAAGAAAAATGTACAGTTAACGGATGAATATCAGTTCGTGCAAAGAAAGCCTACGTTAGAACAAAACTTTAAAATCTCCATAGATATATAGTTATATACCATAAACTGTGAAAAAATATTATATGTGCTGTTTTGTTAATATATATGGATGTATTGTCATGAGTTAATTATATGTTCGTTATACTATAAAAAAGATCATGCCAATTAAAAATAATTCCACGAAAGTCTTCACATTATACATGTAATAGCTAATTGTGATAAAGCAACATATAAAGGTCCCTTCTTTTTGCCGGATTCGTTTTTTCCATGTACTCACACAAGGTAAAGACAATAAGGTCAGTGACGAAAAGCATTTGACTGATCTCTCCTGTTTGAATTTTACCTCACATGTACATTGTTTGGTTTAAATGCTCATATCTTTTAGATAAGCCTGAACATTAGGCCATATATCTTCTGCATATGTAAGAAAAATTAAACCATATATCTTCTGCATATGTAAGGGAAATTAAACCATATTCATATATATTCTGCATATGTATTTAAAGGGAAATTAAACCATATTCATATATCTTCTGCATATGTAAGGGAAATTAAACCATATATCTTCTGCATATGTAAGGGGACATTAAACTATATATCTTCTGCATATGTAAGGGGACATTAAACTATAGATCTATATCTTCTGCATATGTAAGGGGACATTAAACTATATATCTTCTGCATATGTAAGGGGAAATTAAACCATATATATTCTGCATTTGTAAGGGAAATTAAACCAAATCTTCTGCATTTGTAAGGGGACATTAAATTTTAAACAATGTATCTTCTACATGAAACTATATATATCTTCTGCATATACAAGGGGAAATTAAACCATATATCTTAGGCATCAAACCAAACAATTTTCATATATCTTCTTAAAATGCTATAATTTCCAAGCATTTGAGTTTATATATATGAAATGTAATCGAGGGATCATGACGGAAAACGTATACATGTATGCATGTGTTTTGACAACATATTGGCCATAATAATCTATTTTGAGACACATGTATATTTGATTCCGCAGAATGACAAGTGAGTGTCGTATTATATGTAAACACGTGACTTTGACAACGCTATCATTTCGGATCGTCCGGACAACCTGTTACATTGATTTTGCCTCTGTAAGTCTTTGTACTTTATAAAACATATATCACTGTGTCATTTTATGTAAGACAATAATTTCTATTTTATACAAAACCGTTTGTGACAGATGTTTAACAGACAAAGCGGAACGAATTAATGGAATTAATATAATGAAGAAATATGAATGTATATGATAGAGGATTCATTTTTGTCCCGAAGCCAATATCGTTTGTAAAACATTATCATATAAAGCTTTGGCTAATGATGCTGTAAAAATTATACATGCTTAATATATTTCTGTTGACATATACCTGTAATCTACAAATACATGAACTTGCTTAGATAAAAAATGAAAGAGATCTATAATACTTATAAATGAAATATTGATGAAATAAAATGCATATTTTTATTTTCAGTATTTCACTGTAAAAAAAGTATTTTCCACTTTGTGAAACATTTTTTTTTCGTATTTTCACTGGTGTCTTTCCGGAAATTTTTCTTCTTAATTCAGCCAATACGCAAAATTAAAAAGGAAAATTTCCTATTAATAAGGTTAAAAAGAGAAAAGTATACAATAAACAGATTTTTTTTTCTCTAATTACAGGATTTATTTTCATCTTGTGGTAAAAAATATCATATTTTTCACTCGTGGCTACTGCCACTCATGAAATATTTACCCTATATTTATAAAAAAAACTTTACTCTTTATAGGGGCCTATAGATACCCGTTTTTATTTATTTGTTTCAAAATAAAATAGGTCATATTTCAGTTGAAGGAGTAGATCTACATAATCCGTTTTTTTCCCGAAACTAGGCAAATGCGGACATTTTCAAACCAAAATTTTAACATGAACTTCATGCGCAACCGTTCACAATACTGAATAGATTATATTTAGAAATGTTTTATTTATAATCTTTGCATTACAAATACAATAAAGGTAATATAATAAAGATAAAAATGATAAAATGAATGAATACGGATCAGATAGAAAGCTTAAAAAGCCTTACCCCCCTCCCCCCCAACACTCTCATCCTGTTGTTTGTAACTATAAAATTGTGTAGAAATTTTGTCCGAAAATAATAACTTACCAATTTTGCATACATTATCCAGTTGTTGTTTGTGTTATTCATAGCTATATCACCAGAACGTTATTTAAAATCGCCATCACCGAGAGAGAAAATCTTTGCTTATAATATTTTATCAAAAGTATTTTACAAGTATATTCGTATCAAACACAGAAAACTAGACGAAATAGCTCTGTGGTAAAATATGTAGCTTTTATACATATAGGTATGTAGTTCGATCCCACAAAGTTCAAGTTTTTTTGTAACATACTGCGGTGGTTTTCTATTTTTCTGCTAATCCACTGGGTTGTATATATATATATATATATATATATATATATATATATATATATATATATATATATATATATATATATATATATATATATATATATATATATATATATATATATATATATATATATATATGCATTGACATCTGCAGCAACGCGGTCAGCGAAACCAAGCTGCTTTGACATGTTTAAATGATTTTGAATTGATTGATGTATGTGATATGTCAAAATAAATATAACTACTGAAAGGATGTATATATACTCTTTATTTCCACTTTTATTTTACTTTAATAACAGAAACAAAACAATAGGAAAATAATGATAATTAAAAAATAAAAAATAATGAAATGTTTAACATAATTAGCAAAAATGAAATAGGTCCAAGTACAACTCGAACCCAAATCTAAAATATTGTTACATATTGCTATTTTCGGCG
Source organism: Ruditapes philippinarum (assembly GCF_026571515.1). Classification (NCBI taxonomy): domain Eukaryota; kingdom Metazoa; phylum Mollusca; class Bivalvia; order Venerida; family Veneridae; genus Ruditapes; species Ruditapes philippinarum. The sequence continues at coordinate 3,637 of NW_026862070.1, read as the reverse complement.
CTGTTACCAACTGCACCATAGACTCACGGACTTGCTTATATCAAAGGCAGTCGGTGCGTGGTTTGGATAGTATACACGTACTTGACCACGCCCAAATATATGTTATATTTTTTTTTCACTAATAAAATATTTTTTCACTCAAAATGTTTTTAAAATAACTAATTTTCAATAAATCAACAAAGGCAAGTTTATATAAATATAGGACTATATAGAAGAAATTTTTTAAAGCAGTTTTCCTTTGTTGTTTTATTGAACATTATATATTTTTAAAACATTTAAGTGAAAAAAATATTTTATTAGTGAAAAAAAAGTGTTTATAAAAATAAGTGGGTGGGTCATGTTCATGTATACTATGCAAGCCACGCACCGACTGCCTGTGACCTATACTAGTGAACACTTAAGAGTGTGAAAAGGATTATTGTAAAATTGAATTGTAAAAGGTTATATAGTTGGAATATCTGAATCTTAAAATTGCACGTTCAACAATGGAAGGTTAACAATTCGAACAATACCACGAGATTAGGTGGAAACCCCAGATATATACTTATTTCTGTCTTACTTTAGTAGTGACGCCATGAATGTGCATTTACATTATATTTATGAAATAAATCTAATTCCCTCTTGCATTGTGCCATCTGGTAAGATCAGGTAGAGCGTTGGACTGTGAATAGGGCGACCCGGGTTCGATTCCCGAACGGCGCAGGAGCTGAGGTCACTTTCGTCATGTTTGTTCATGTAATCCTTTTACAGTCATTCGATCTGGCATGTACAGAAGTTATCAGTTCCATGCGGAAGTGAATGTTACTTGTGCTAGTAAACTGATTGACAATCTACCCAGAAACAATCCGGGGGTTGAACTGTGCTCCGGTGAATTCATTGTGACTTACTGCCTTGATCCGGAGGGTAAACCGTGCTCCAGTGAATTTATTGTGGCTTACTGCCGTGATCCGGAAGGTAAACCGTGCTCCGGTTAATTTATTGTAGCTTACTGTCGTGATCCGGAGGGTAAACCATGCTCCGGTGAATTCATTGTGGCTTACTGCCTTGATCCGGAGGGTCCGGTGAATTCATTGTGGCTTACTGCCGTGATCCGGAGGGTAAACCGTGCTCCGGTGAATTCATTGTGGCTTACTGCCTTGATCCGGAGGGTAAACCGTGCTCCGGTGAATTCATTGTGGCTTACTGCCGTGATCCGGAGGGTAAACCGTGCTCCGGTGAATTCATTGTGACTTTCTGCCTTGATCCGGAAGGTAAACTACTCATTTTGTCTTGCTGGTATACACTTAACGCATTTTGAAGGAGTTATCTAAATCTTATAAAAGAAAAATTAGATGATTTTGTTACCCTGATCTAACTTAGTTCAGTCCCTTTATGCCTCATAAATGCTTTTATTTTAAGTTCCTCAAAAGCTTTTAATTTTTAGTGTCCTGTTGCAGTTCCCAAAAAGTTATTGGTCATTTACATATACCATCGTTTTAATCTTTTGATGTTTAAAATTAGTACAGTTATAATATATAGTGATTTAGTATTTTGTATGGAAGTCAAAACACTACTTTGTTTACACTTTGCTGTTTTTAAAGCAAACTATTTTTTCTTTTATCGCTACTCTCTTCAGGTACCTAACACGCTCTAAAACCACTATCTAAACATATTTCATCAACAAATTGCCTCTCTTTTAAGTAATTATTGATGTTAATTTTAACAGTATTTTTATTGTTGTTGTTTTATTAATTAATTTGTATATTTGTATTATTTGTATGTATACACGTATATGTAATGACTGTAATGCTCTTCAACTATTAGAGGAATTACAACTACATTTTGTAAGAAGTATACATGCTAAACATATGTTTATATATTCTGGTGTTTTGTTGAATATTACCTGGAATAATTGATATATTTATATCATTGTCACACATTGAGTATTATTGTTGATGACGTAATCAAGTGATTCAGCTAACGTGTGCTTCTCATGCTGTTCACAAGATTATCAGATTGTTTGTGGCAATAATAGGGAACTCCTTTATACTTTGTTGATACAAATCTCTATTCGTGGCAGATATCACAAACAACAGATATGGCTATGGAAAATTTATTTTGTCTCCAATTCTGAAGTTGTTCATTCATCAAGCTGTGACCAGTTTCAAATTCGTTTGGTTTCTTACAAAAGAAACATAAAGATGAGTTTCGTTTTTCTCCAATTACCCCGACCCTAAATGCAAGTATTTTCTATTTTACATGAATCTCCAGTACGTGTCCAAATTTAATAGCAGTCAAAACTTTTGTCACCTGTTCACAATTTAAATTGATATGCAATAAACTTTGACCACGTGACCTCCGTGAATTTATCATAAACCTGAATAAAGTACAAAAAGAAAAATACATTTTTCACTACTTTATTACAAATAGAGATACAAATAATATAAAAATCTAGAAATTGGCTATATTTCTTGTATTGGTTACATATAAATACAGATATTTTACTAATTAACACGTTTATTTACGTTTTAAACATGCTTAAAGAGACAGAAACAATATATTAAAAACAATACTGTAAAATTGATATGCTAACGTTTTAATATCAAACGGAAAATAATATCCAAACACATGCAACAAATTGTTTTGATACTCTAGATTTATATTTATCTTATTACAATATAGTATCAAAATGTCAGGCACCAAGCGGATAGGAGTAAGTACAGAATACATGTATATTTGATTAATATGTTATCCTGCTGTTGGATTGGACAAAAATGCCTTTACTTAAGCTATATGTAATTAGTTGTCATATTTTCTAATGGCATGGCTCCGGAAAAAAATTTAAAATAAAATAAAATGGATTTCTTTTGTAAGAAAGGCTATATGTTTTGAGCCAGTTATATTAAATGTTAAATTGTACATAAAATAGGCCAAGTAAAACATAAATTATTTTATTGTGACCTAACTTAGAAATATGTACAGTATACACAGTAAACATTACACATATTATGTGTCCTGTTTAATAAAAAAAGTTACAGCAAAATGTATATATAATCTTAACATTGAATATGATTTATATTTCACTGGATATCATGCCCGGGAGTCTAGATTAATGCCTTAATATAGAAAAATGAACATGAAACAATGACAGAGGTATTCCAATTATTTGTTGTTCTCATAAATTCGGCAAAATTCGTAACTTTCCGTAATATACATATTTTTTTTTTTTGAATATGATTTATATTTCACTGGATATCATGCCCGGAGTCTAGAATAACACCTTCATATAGAAAAATGAACATGAAACAATGACAGAGGTATTCCAATTATTTGTTGTTCTGATAAATTCGGCAATATTCGTAACTTTCCGTAATATACATATTTTTGTAAAAGCGATGAGATGACATTGCTTTTTACTTTTCCTGGTTTTATGGACGCTTATATGGTATTTGCTGCACACGGAAAGAGGCGAAATATACCGAATGTTCAAGAGCACTTGTTGTTGAATTGATGATCTCACTATTTTTACCAGCTGAATCTGTGAAATGGGTTGGCCTTGCTTTAAATTTGGGAGAGTCCATTCATAGTTTAAGGGATTTCATTATCAAAGTACAAAACTTGAGCTACCAACAGTATAGAGCCTGAACTGGCTTTAAAC
>NW_026862069.1:0-16005 GCF_026571515.1 Ruditapes philippinarum | reverse complement strand
GCCACATTAAAAGGAAATGTCGACGTCCTTGCCATTATAGTTAATAAACACGACGCTGTATATTGCCAATCTAGGCGATTTTAACAACGGTCACATACATGTGGATATCTTACAAAACACTAAGTTTTTAATCCACTAAATGTCGAATAATTTTCGAATGGACTAATTGCAAGATGTTTTTATAATGCTTTCACGTATTATAGCTTTTGCTTACATACAGCTTTTCCGGGTACAGAAACTGTATAATTTGCTCTATATAGAAATCACTAGAACAGAAATACGTTGAATAAAAATATTGAACTATACGTAATAAGTCATATTATTTCCTCTCCCCCCTCCCCACACACACACACACACTTTTGTAATGTTTATTTCCCATAGGCCATTGGGAATTATTTATACTTTAAATACAAGCGTATCACGTGCCTATGAAATTTGTATTGTTATAGGCTAACAATACTTTTTAAATTATAAACTTCTGTCACGTGGTCTTTTTTCTTAAGTTAGATTAAGCTGAAATTACAGTATTTGTTCGGGGTCATAAAATAAATAACACATAGGCTTGTAGGCAACAGTAAAAATATCATCAGTTATTTACACTCGGCTAACACTTTGGGTAACAGTATTATCATCGGGATTATATTTTTACAGTAAACAACAAGCCTATGTGTACGGAAGCGTCCTGGTGCCAATTAATAATGTTCTTTAAAAAAAAGAGAACTCCTACGTAGGAGATACAAAAGCCTAATTAGGAGTTTATAACTCCTACGTAGGACTTTCCTACGTAGGTCTTTTAAACTCCTGCGTAGGACTTTGTAACTCCTACGTAGGACTTAATTTAACTCCTACGTAGGACTTTTAAACTCCTACGTAGGAGATAAAAAAGCCTAATTAGGAGTTTAAAACTCCTACGTAGGACTTTTAAACTCATACCCACGTAGGACTTTTAAACTCCTACGTAGGACTTTATAACTCCTACGTAGGACTTAATAACTCATACATAGGAGATAGGATTACAACATTGGTCATCGCACCGAGTAGTGCCCCTTATTTTATAAAACGCCATTTGCTGTGACGATGGATGCTAGCGCAGACATTCCTGTTGACATGTTCACATTTCTAGAGGGTCGTGATGTTCCTAGTCACTTAATAGATAAAATAAGAGACGACAAGGTATGAAATGAGGAATAAAATCCAAAACTATGCTATGTTTAAAAAAGAGCAGAACTGGCGAAATATACGCTTCTGCGTAAAAAGGCGCCAATTCCTGAATACATGTGCCAAAAGTATTTTGATTCGGTCCTATTCTGTAAATATATTTCTATCAAACGTTATATTATTTTAGCTCAACAAAACGGATGTAAATATATTTCTAACAACCGTTAATTTAATTTAAGCTCTAAAAATGAAGCTGTCCAGCATACTCGGTGTCCGTAGTCAAGATTTCAGGTCATTTTTTTGTGCAGTAGTCTACAATATTTTAACTACAGTGTTACGAGTGTATTTTGTTAATTTCTTATGTTAATAACTTAAAACTTTAAATATTTGTTCATTATCATCCGCCGCACCTTATAAGACAATGCAACAAAAGCCCTGGAATCAAAATTGACACCGCCCCTGGGGGTACTCTATAAAGTAAAAACTTTCTTTTAAATAACCTATAGAGCTAGAGCTTAGATATTAAGAATGCAGGGCTTTTTCCCACAAGATGGGAAAGCAGCCAAGCCCTTAATTTTTGGGATAAATTACACGGTGTATTTGCAAAAGGGGAAGAACAAACTTGATGTAAATTAAATTTGTGGGGAAAATGATTTTAAAGAAATTTTCTTTGGGGAAGCAGCCCTATACCGGCCCCTGTAATAGAAGGAAAAAAAAGGCCCTGGAATGAAACATCTTCAAGTGAGTGTCTACCAAATTTGTTCAAATAAAACCCCCAGGGTTAAATCTGCCCCGCGCCGGGGGTCTGATTTTCCTTATATGTCTATCGTAAAAACTTTTAAAAAATTCTTTTAAAAACCCCAAAGAGCTAGAGCTTAGATATTTATTATGGAACATCTTCTAATGTGTGTCTACCAAGTTGGTTTAAAAAAAAAAAAAACCTGGGTTAAAATTAGCCCCACCCCAAGGGTCTATATACAGGTGAGCGATTTCAGTGCCATCATGGCCCTCTTGTTTATTTATTCTTTTTCTACACTTAACTTTACTTAATGAACTTATTTCATGTTTATATATATCTGCTATAGCATATATAATAAGTTACAAATCAAATTGAATTCAGCAATTCAAAAATTGTCTTCAACTTCTGTCCCACGCTCAGTCGCGCCAGTGGCGACTTCGTCCCCGGTGCCAAGTGAATACCTCAATAGGTGATTTCCACGGATAAATGTATGGCAAGATTTTCACCAAGCGACTATCAAAAGCTAATCCCAATCTTCAACCACACAGTGTTGTGGTGATAGACATCGAACCTTATCGCACCATTTGCGATGACAAGTGTCCAATGTAGTCAAGTTCAAAAAGTGTGACGACGTCCTTGTTACAGCACCATAACATACACCAAACATGCTCAAGTCTCGTGTGCTCACAATAAAATAGATGATTTTTGTTGCAAGAGATTATGTCATGTGTAGCACAAAATCTAAACTGAATTTTGAACATGAGATGTGTAATTTATATGCATGACACAAACACGAAGTACCCTTGCATTGAAAAAAATTAATTTGATAGAAATGGAACTGTTAGGATTTGAACTCGCACCAGTCTGATTAAAATAACAGCACCCTACCACTACACTACAACGTCTCTCTGCAAGTACTATGGTCAATAAGTATTACTATACTATCCATACACATGTAACTTACCTTTTCTGATCCATGTTATATTTACAATGGTTCCGAAATAAATAATCTGAATACAGGTAGATTGTAAAATGTATAATGATTGAAAGAGGGTTGTGTTTATGAGTTTGTTTTGGAAATGGGATAATTAATTGATAGAAAAGTGGACAAGAATTGGATATAATTATATCCCGCACCACTAACGTGCATCAAAGGTAATAGACAATTGAAAGTATGAAGTGCATGATATGTATTTGAATTTGTTAATTTGAAATTGGCATAATTTGAGATTAACTGTAAATTGACTGAGAATAAATTACTGTTACAGGAAATGCACTAATTGAATCTTCTCATTGTGTCAAGGCTGTAAAAATGCGTCACAAAACGCAAAAACACACTCTGGAAGAAACATAAAATATTGTACTATAAGTTCTTTATTTCTTTAGATAACTATTTTGTACCTTCAAATATTTGTTACACATTATCACTGACATCATGTGTTATAAGATTCATAACCCTAGTGTGAATATGTCTAGTATTATTATCCCCCTCTCTTTGAAAATGTTATATTTTTTTCAGTATTATCTTATAAAATGATATCTACTCTACTGGTTGAGAACCAGTTTCCGGACAATAATAGTTTCCGGACAAGTACGATAACGGCTTTATTTTGAATTTATCGATACCGATCTTTCATCTGTATCATCAGGACGGTTGTTTTTACGTTTTGACAGAATAAACTTCTTTCCAGGTGAGGACATCAAAAATATCATAAAAACATCTTACCTGTATTATTAAAACAGCCTTACTTCCCTTCGGGGCTTTTAGTGCACTCTGCGCATGCGCATGGTTTTGTCTATTTTTGGATACAATCCGGGGCCCAAACAATTGCATAATGCAGACGACTTTTCTTACCTTCCTTTTCTTAATATTTTTTTATATAAATTGCGTATATATCAGAAAGTTGATAACATAAAAAAATATTACTGTTAAAACAATTTTTTTTAAAAAAAGAAGAAAAAAGAAATAAAGTAAAAAAAGGAGATGGGTCATCGCCAATTTTTCTATCCAAGGGAGACAACTAGTACAATTGGTGCAGTAATTATTTCTGTACGGTACATTCCCTTTATCTCCGCTGTATGTAAAACTGCGCATATTAAAATGATGCTTAATATTTAGTTTCATTAACAATTTTTGAAAGAAATTTTAACTCAGAATTTTTGCTGACATAGAAATTGTTAATTTTTTACCTGTATTTATGTTTTTCTAGTATGGTCAGGAAGAAATACGATGAAGCCAGCATGAAAATGGCCATTTCTGCTGTAAAGCAGAACAAGATGAAGATTAGAAAAGCAGCAGCGGAATACTGCGTCCCAAAGTCAACTTTATCTGACCGTATTCGGGGTCGTTATGAAACATCAGTAAAGGGGCCGAGTCGGCAGATTACGCCCGAGGAGGAAGCTGGTTTGGTTAATTACCTGTTGCACATGGCAAATCAGGGATTTCCACTAAATAGGCAAATGACCAGAGCATATATTCAGACAATTGTTAAACGTTCTGGTAAGAGTTTTGTCATGCTCTAAACTTAATGCTTCATATTATACATTTTCTAAGTCATGCACATTTAGTAAAACGCTTGTGAAACGGCTAACGAGGTGCCGAATAAATCTATGATTACTTTGTCATGCTGACTTCAATTAAACATTTAAAATACCACACAAGTGATAAACACGTAAAATACCACACAAGTGAAAATATTATTAAATTGTCGGTGCACATATTAAATAATTAAAACGTATTCACAAATTTTCAGGGCGGACCACACTTTTTAATTTAGATAAAGGGCCTTCAAATCAGTGGCTGAAAAAATTCATACAGCGGCACCCGGAATTATCCGAAAGAAAACCAGAAAATTCCGACAAGGCAAGATGTTCAATGTCTAACAGGAAAGTAATGGCTGATTTCTTTGTTCTTTTGGACGACATTCTTGGAAAATATGGCGTCAAAGACAAGCCGTCGCAGGTATATTTAAATTTGAAATTATATTGCTACTACAGCGAAATCTTACTCGAATTATCTTTTCACATGTTAATTCGAAGGTCAGCTTTTTTCTCCTATGCGTCTTGAGTCGTTTTCATTTGTTACATTAGTATTCATTTTGCCGTGTGCAGTCCGTATACTAGACGCGGGAAATTATTTTTGATATTTGCGCATGCGTCAGTTGTCGTTTATTTTCGTATTGTCTACTTTGTTCATATAAGTAATAGAAAGAGCACCGAAACACGAGGCTATCTGATTTGTACGAGGGGGCGTAGCCCCCGAGTATAAATCAGATTGCCGAGTGTTTTGGTGTTCTTTCTCTTTTGTATCATAGTCAAACATGACAGCACGTTCCCTGTTGTCATAATATGAAACCCCAGAAAAAATTAACCAATGAACGAGCATTTGAATATGATAGTTCTGCCCCTTTCCCTTTCTCTGCCGTCACAATATGTAAACCCCGGGAAAAATGAACCAATCCACGGGCATTATCTGGAGTGCGGGTAACTGATACCCGCACTCCAGTTACCGCACTGTACATGTATATGTATACGATTTAACTCTGACACTTTTTCAACAGAAAGGTACCCAAACTATGATACAATAATTGTTATTCATTTCTTATTCACATCGGGCAATGTTTACATTTAATGTATTTTAGATTTTTAATTGTGACGAGACTGGATTTTCTGGGAGAGAAACAGCCAGATCAAAAGTTATTGGACCGAAAAAAGGACACGTATTTCGACGAAGAGTCACAACGACTGATCATATCACTGCGCATTTATGTGTTTGCGCAGATGGCAGATTTTTGCCAACCATGGTTATATACCAGGTACAATGTAGTTCTGAAATAATTAACATAAGAAATCACTAAAAATATAGCAGAACCGTGATTATTTTTATTTCAATGTCCCGAATTTATTCAAGTAGTACGTCGCATTCTATCTTTTAATAATGTGTGATAGGTATGCCCTTGTTTTATACAATTTCGTAATAAATCTATTTTCATATATTTCTTTTTAAATGATAAGTTACAAAATTGTAATATATGACTTATTTTACAAGGGTTCGCTTCCACACCGTAAATATACTGATGGAATACCAGATTGCTGGGGATATGCAACCAGTGAAAATGGCTACATGGACACCCAGTTATTTCAAAGATGGTTTGCAGATTTTTTCATTCCCAACTGCGGCCGGGAGCGTCCTGTTGTCCTTTTAATGGATAATTGTGACGCACATATCAGCGGTGAAGTAGTCAAAACAGCCATTGCGAATGATGTAGTTTTGGTAGGACTTCCGGGACACACCACTCATATCCTACAACCTCTTGACGTAAAAGTATGTAACGTTCATGTAATTTTCTGATTCATTCATATAAAGATTGTTAGTGAACACGCATTTTATTTAAAGTTAGTTGTTCAAATTTGCTTAGGTTCAAGGTTGCATTACAATTAAAAGATTATCTTAGTAAAATACATAGTTGAGACTAGCATGGAAGAGAATAAAAAGAATAGGTCTAGATGTCTGTAATTTAAATGAGCAATAGCCCTATCTTTAATTGTTTCTCAATACATTTGTACATACAATATTGAAAAAAATATCTTTCAGGTAATAGGCCCACTTAAGAGTCGTTTTTCTGAAATGACGGCAAGACTTGGTTTAGGTGGTGCTGGTGTAAGTATTGGGAAAGCAAAATTTCCTATTGTACTAAAACATGCAATTGACAGTGCTACTCCAGCATCAGTTCAGGAGGCATTTGCTATTACTGGAATATGCCCATACAATCCACAGGCCATTGATACTTCACAGCTGGTGGAAGCTTCATTTGATCATCGTAACGGAGGTAATAAGATTAAATTTTGCTCATTATTTCTTTGTCAATTTAACCCAGTTTGCCCTATTATTTAAGTGTTTAGTTCCAGATGGGCAATTTTATAGAAGACAAACACCAATTAGTGCAGCTGAGCGGTTCGAACGATTTTTTAATCCTGGTAGTTTATGACATAATCAGTTTGATATAACGAAGTGTAAAAAACTTTTGAAAATGAACAAACTTGTTACATTCATTTTTTTCTAGAAAACGAAAGTGATGAACAAGTAAAGACTTGTGATAAATGTGGCCACTTTTTATCAAATCCACTCGTAAAACGTGGATTGATTCCAGCAAGTCTTGCAGACGTTCTGATGCCTCCACCAGTAAAGCCCGCCGAAGCGAAACGAAAAAAGAGGGTTGTGGCAGAGGGTCGTTTGATAAGTGGAGAAGACATGCTTAAACAGCTAAAGGTTTGTCTCTATTAAAAGTTTTATTCAGCAAATCATATGATACGTATAATGGTTAATCATATAAATTATGCATTTGAAATAGTACAACAAAAGAATAAGATAAAAAAAATGTGATACAAGCACAACTGGCCTCGCAGGAAATTACATTTCAAGAAATCATTTCTTCGATGATATTTTAGTGCTTATGATTAAGACGCATTTTTAATACATTTTAGGAGAAAGAAGATCTTGAGAAGAAGAAAGTTGAGGACATTGAGAGGAGAAAGAAAGAAAGGGAAATGAAGAAGGAAAAGCGATTGGAAGAAGAGGAAGAGAGGCGCGCAAAAAAGAAAAAGAGAGAGGAGGAGAAGGAACTTAAACTAAACGAGAAAAGGAGAAAAGCAGCAAGAAAAGAAAAAAGGAAAGAAAAAGAAGCGAATTCGGCTGCCGCTGCAGCACTTATGGCTGGGATGTATGTGTGTGAGGTGTGTGGGTTGCATGGCCTTGTAGATGATGAGGTTAATGGAAGGTTTTGGTTTGGGTGTGATGAAGAGTTATGCCAACGGTGGTATCATGAGGAGTGCTTGACAGATTGTGAAAGGATGTATGTACGGGAGAGCTTAGAGGAAGGTGGAGATAAATGGTTCTGTAAGCGGTGTAAACCATGGTTGTATGAAGAGGAGTGAAAAACACTTATTGATAAAAGTTGTTGCACATTTCTTACTAGCTTTGGTTTTAATACAAATTTGTTTGTCAAGCAATGCATTAAATCTATGTCAGTTAAATGATAAGCTATATTTGAAATTAAATTAAATATGCATATTACAATAAATTTATGATTAATTAATGATTTTCAAAATAAAGATAAGCATAGCTATTCATACATGCTTTGCGTTTATTTTTTACTTGAATAAACCATAATAGAGAAACATCTGTCAGGTAGACACTCAAACGCTAAACGCTATTTTCCCGTTTCATTGGCTAAAAATCGTAAAACACAATACATTATTCATATTTGGCAGTTTTCATCATTTTTTGGATATAATGTAGTAATTACTGAAGATATTTGGCAAATTGTTACGAATAAAATTCTATAGATGTTAAAAAAAGTTTCATCTGCTTTTGTGCTTTATCCACAATTTAAAAAATGCAATCACGCTGCATGGCAATTTCTCAGTGGTTCATGAGGTACATACATATTCCCAGAGTTCATTTTTCTACTCGCAAAAAAAAGTGCATACATCATCATTACAAGCTAAAATTTGAGAAACGTAGAATGTATTTAATTTACTAAGAAAAGTCAGCGATTACAGTTTAATTATCGTGAGAAATAAATCCTTTTAATGCCCTTCTTTAATCGTTCATTTTTTTATGTTATCAACTTCACCAGGCAGTATAAATTACATTTTGAGACGTGGCTAGAGCTCAAGCTTTGGTATGGCGAATTTTATTAGCATACGTATATTATCAAAAATTTAACGAACGAAAAACTTCAATTTTTGTCCGGACACTGGTTCTCAACCAGTAGACTTAAGATAGTTGTTCTGTGTCATTACATCATGCATGACAAGGTTTATAACTCTAGCTATTTCAATAGTTATGTCCTCTTTGAACTTATAATTCATCTTTTAATACTTTAACTTCATAATCGTTTTGCCCTTATAAATTTTGTTTCTGAATGGATTGATTTCATATTTCAAATTGTTGTCTTTTCCATTGTAGAGCATAAAAAATATCTGAAAATGTCAAGATGACATGTAGATATGCTGCAAATAAATGAACTTTTGATAGTTTTCTTATTAAAGAAATCTTTTTGTATCTGATTATTCTTTTTAGACCCTTGCATCTTTTATTAACCATTATCTTTTTTTTATATATGAGCCGTTCTCCAGGAAAACCTGCCAAAATGACATCGATTATATGACGTTGGGAATTTCTCGATAAATATGACGTCATACTTGCAAGCACATGTGAGTTCAGTGACCTTTATGTATCAGTGTTTACATGATAAATTTTGACATTTTCTGGATATTAAAATGGATAACGATATAGAGGTATGTAGTAGTTATATATTTTATCAACTCTAGACTAGGTATATCGCACAATAATTGTTCAATTGTTCCTATATAGATGTATTTTACGCCAGAGTGAATCAGGAAAATATGGTGCGTAAACAAAATAATATTGTGTGATTGTTGTAACTGGATGGATAAACTTATACCGAGCAACACAGTAATAAACATTCAAAGAGTTGGTTGATTTTGCTCTTATACATTTCTTGACATACTCGTTTAGATTGTTTCTCAGATAAAATTAATGTAGGCCCCTATTCGCTAAATTTGGAAGACATTTCTGTGTACCCCACCACTACCAGAATGACATCGAATCAATATCTAAAAATTATTTAGGATTAAGTATTTTTTTTAATAATATATATTAATGTCAATATATTTCAACGTCGATAAGTTTTATTTAAATTTTAGAAAACTTAGTTGGTTTTGTTTCGAAATGGATACGCTATTGATCTAAATCTGAACGATTAAGGTTAAATCACTTAATTTATACTGTACTTAAACAATGTCTGTCTGACATGGCCGAGCGGTTAGTGTCAATAACTAGTAGTCAGTGGTTTGCTGGTTCATTCCTGACGCGCGGATTTTTATTTTTTTATTATTTTTTTTTTTAACAATCATATTTTATAAACTGCGATGGAGAATTCTGTGTCAAATTAAATTTTTAACAAATTAACCTTTAATTGAAATAAAATGCAGTCTGTGTATGATTTTTTGTGGGCAAGCATTTGTATATTATAGGAAAATTTGTATTCTGCAATGACTGAAATGTTTTTATTTTACATTAGCCCATTTATTAACGCCGAAGCTGTGTGATTTGTCATAATCGTCAGTACTCACCGGATTTATTTATCTTACAGGATTTGGAGAGTTTGCTTTCCGAGCACTTTGGTGTGACGCCCGTTTCGACACCCTTGGGATCACAGGAGGGGTTGATGTGTCTACCCTGTGTTTAGACTCTGACGAAGATGATCCCGAGTTAGATGTTGATCAGCGGGTCCAAGACTACATAGACACGCTTCCAGATGACACAACAGGGGCTTCTGTTACTAGTGACAGCGAGGGTGAAGCAGAAGTTAATTTGTGATCTGCCCCAAAATGATGAAGACGTGAACAGAATTACCATGTATCATAAGAATGGTTGTGGGTGCAAGAAAAACTGCATTAAACAGTTTACTATTTCAGACATTTTTGATAACATATTGAATATTAGGGAAATGGAAAAACAAGATAAAGAACTGTATATAATGGCAACTGTAGTTAACAGCCCTCAGAATGAATTGACAAAGCGCGGGAAGAAACGTCAGAAAGGTAAACATGACTTTTCATTAGTGGGGAAACCAGTGTGTAATTGTTAGCCTTTTATATCAAGCGGAGCGCTCTTCAAAATATCCTGACACATGTTGATCAGCATGGTGTGGTTCAAAGAATTCACGGTAACAAAGGGAAAAAACCTGTCAAATCTTTAAAGTTTGAAGATATTAAACATGCGGTGACATATGTTTCCCAAACTGCTGAAGACATAGGTATACCACAACCGGCTGCACCACGTGGATCAGACAACATACCGCCAGTTTACTAACCAAGTGCTACTACAAAACTTGATATTCACAAGAAATACGAAACATCGTGCCTTGAATCTGTAACAACAAAAAGGGCTGTTCATTATAAAACTTTCTGCAACATCTGGAAGCAATGTTTACCACACATCAACATTGCATCTTCACGCGACGATGTTTGTGCAACTTGTGAAAAATTAGGAAAAGTTGTGATGAATTCCAGAACCGAGGATGAAAAATTGCAGGGCACTCGCAGAGCACATTGTCAACGCACAAAAAGAAAGAGAAGTCTACAACAAATGCATTGTATATGCCAAAGGTCTGTTTGAGGCAGGGGACAGGCGACATTCTCATTTCACCTTTGATTTCAGCCAGATTTTATCGCTACCACACCATTCAAGACTACGGAATGCCGTTAGGGCCATCGCCTATGAATGTGTTGATCTGAAACACGATAGTCGATAGTACGATGGTGAAAACGCGAAATCACGAAACTACGATGGTGAAAACGCGAAAGTACGATGATGAAAACGCGATAGTACGATGATGAAAACGCGACAGTACGATACTACGATGATGAAAACGCGATAAACTATCGTGTTTTCACCATCGTACTGTCGACAATGGCCCTAATGGCATTCCGTACAAGACAGATGGGGCCAACTTATTTTATGACATTGCGCAAAGTGCAATTGTTTGGTGTACGCAATGACGGAACATCAACACAATACAACTTCCTTGTAGACGAGAATGAGACTATTGGCCCTGATGGTACTCAAACTCACGGACCTAACGCTGTTATCAGTATGGTGGACTGGGTGATAGAAAGGGACAATGCGGAGGGACCAACAATTTCACTACATGCCGATACCTGCCCAGGTATGTTCGTCATAAAGTGCCTTATAAATTTATTGAAATTATTTACTTAATTCATTATAGCAAAAAGTTTTGTAATAATTCATCAATCATTGCGTTATGCGTTGAACGTGCATGCATGCACGTGTGCATAAATTGTAAAAAAAAAACCACACTGTTTTGCTACAAATTAGTTCAATACTGATGAAATGGCCTATCATCTGATTCCAAAATATGTTTTTAAAGGCTGTTAAAAATTTTCCTGCAGATGGCGCAGGGTTAATAATAATAAAAGTCGGTAACCTAATCACACATAATCACACATTGATATTAAGTATATTATCATAATAATAACAAATATTGATGATTTTAATGTGAATTTGCCAGATTTAATTACCAAATCTAATTAAACTCAACATGGTACAGCAATTATTTTAATTTTTTTTAGTGTATTTATTTGTATTTCAGGACAGAATAAAAACTACTATATGCTGGGATATTTAATGTGGCTTGTTCTGTCTGGACGTCAGGAGAAGATAGAATATATGATGCAGATACCTGGTCACGCTCGTTGCCATGTTGATGCTGGCTTTGCCCGCATTAAACAATTTACCGCAGGACAGACACGGATGCTCTTGGCCAACTTACGGAAGTTGTAAATCAATCGTCATCTACAAGCCATTGTATCCGTTACCCTAAATGGACATGGCGAGACTGGAAAGGATTTCTGAAAACGTACTTCAAACCGCTCCAATGCATCAGGTAATTTAAGAGTAAAAAGTACAATTTGTGTTTTTGTCAGCTTAAGTAAAGACATATTGTAAAATATACTTCAACATAACTATGAAGTGCATACATTACAGTCAAAGTTATATATAAAGATCACTCAGGTAGGGTATGTGGTCTTTATTGACATGTGGTCTTTATTTATGGGAGTAGTATAGGGGTCGGTTTAGGGCCACGACTGCGCATGCGCGGCGCCATATTGGATTCTATATTTAGAATGACATCATCGTTCTATTTTTAGAATGTGATCATCCGTCTATTTTTATAAATTTATTTTTAATCTCCCGGAAGTATACGGAGCTGACTCGTATACACGATTTAGGGCTTGAATCGCGGACATTGAGGGTCAGGTCCTCGGCCCTAGACGGAGAGATAATTACCATTATGACAGATAAAAGAAATGTTTGTAAATAGATACGTACTTAACATTTTAATTTATAAAAAATAGTTTTTTAATAGGTTCAAAATAATATTGATACAAATATAACTCGTTTACTTACCTACATTTAGTAAGGAAATGACTGTCATAGCGTAACGTTCTTGTAGACTGCGCATGATCTATTTTTAGTCGCGGTATTTCACAACCACCAGGAGCTATTTCATCAGCCCCACGCGGGTGTCAATGAAAGAAAAAGGCATTAAGTACAGTCGCCGCTCAGTCTAGATTCACAATACCTAGCGGCACTATGTTGAACAAAAAACCCTTTATCCTTCGTTACTCAATATAACTTTTTATTAATCACAAAAGAATCTATTATCCTTTCAAACGCAGCGACCGTCAAGTACAGTCGCCACTTAGTCTAGATTTACAATACCTAGCGGAACTATGTTGAACAAAAACCCTTTATCCTTCGTTACTAAATATAGCTTTTCATTAATCACAAAAGATTAATAGAATTGACGGACCTTTTCTGTTACGGTTGATAAACCGGAGGGGATGAATTAATTGAAATATGGACCAATGAAGATGGTTTATTTTTACAACGCATCAATTATACAGATTCTGCCGAACTAAGGCGTGTTTGGTATCAAATGAAAACGTCTTAAGCCGCTCTTTATGAATACGGACTAAAATCGAAATTAAAATCACTCATGCGTAAAAATCATTAAAATAACTAAAATAAGCTTACCCCCAGTCTTTACTCCTTGCCTATCAAACTATTTATGACAAGTTACTATAGCCTATCGTTAAACGGTCCAGTTACGACAGGTTTAAACCGGTATTGCTATTTTTGATTAGCCAATGAAATTGAAGAACGAGGTTTTTAAACCATTTTTTTAAAGTTCATAAAACCTTAGATTTATATATGCCGTTTGAAAGATCTCTGCCAGTAGATACAGAAAATGTATTATTATATAGATCTATCTTTTACTGTTTCTGAGATAGGAGAGTTTCAATATGGCAGACAAAATCACTCATGCGGAAAAACGCGCATAACTTTTTCGTTTATGAACGAAACATAGTCATGTTTGTTATCAAATTGAAGGTCTTGACGAGTACATTCTGACGCTGGCGATAGTAAAGTTCATACTGGAAGTCAAAAATCACTCATGCGTAAAAATATATATTTTGGTTACTAGAGCAACCGAATCCGATATGATTTTTAATTGTTGACTACCAATTGAAAGAACAGTTCATTACCTTTAATGTACACCCCATTGTCGATTCGATTTTCAGCCGTTTTTGAGTTATGACGCAAGAGCGATTTTAAACCCTAAATTGCGAAAGTCAATAAAAACGTTACAACTGTTTTCCAATCGATTCGTCTCGTCGCGCTGATAAAGAAAATATATAGTTTTATGGGTTTATCTTTTACCGTTTTTGTGTAATTCGAGTTTAAAGTCACCGGAAGTGACGTCACGGAAATTTCAAAATCGATTTCTTCGTTATTACTTGACCGAATATACACGTGTTTGGTATCGTTGGAAAGCATTTTACCACACCTGTTACCTGACGCTATTTAAAAAGCCATTGGACCGGAACTGAAATCACTAAAGCGTAAAAACGTGTTTTCTGTATCACGCCTGGACCGATCTTAGGCGTGTTTGGTATCAAATGAAATGTCTCAAGCCGCTCTTTATGAATACGGACTAAAATCGAAATTAAAATCACTCATACATAAACGCTTTTTCTTTTTAACATTTTTCACAGAAACTAAGATATGTACTTAAAATAAAACTTAACTTACTACATCATGATGTTTACTCTATGACGTACAATCACTAAATGGCTAAAGTCATATTTACGATGCATCTTACGCATGCGCTGATCTAAATTTAGAATTGACATTGTCCAATCTAACAGCAGTTTCTCTTTTATTACAGGCTGAAGGTAACCAATCAAATGCTCGGAAAAAAAAAAAATGACCAATCAGAAGAGACTTTGATCTATAAAAGACGGTGTAACGATCACCTATGTCATTAGAGTTCTGATACTCGACGAGCAAACATGGCAAACAATTCAAGATGCAAGTACAGTCTTGGAAACCAAAGATATGTGCAAGTGAATGAATGGAAAGGTGAGCTTAGAGTTGACATCAGAGAATGGCAGGACGACAAACCCACAAAAAAGGGTATTTGGTTAACATTAATGCGATGGAAAAACTTAACAGATGCGATAGAATACGTTGACCAGACACTTCAA
Organism: Ruditapes philippinarum; assembly: GCF_026571515.1. Lineage (NCBI taxonomy): Eukaryota > Metazoa > Mollusca > Bivalvia > Venerida > Veneridae > Ruditapes > Ruditapes philippinarum. Next base: position 944 of record NW_026862069.1, on the reverse strand, counting down.
AACAGACAGACCTATAACACTCATCTTGCAGGCCTAGACATTAACTTTTGAATCAGGTTGTCCTGTCGGGCAAGTAGTTTTTAAAACTACTTGCCCGTGACCTAAGACTTACTTGTCCTGACCTAAAAATGGTAAAAATGTATAAATCAGAAAAACAAACAAGCTCATAAATATTTTTTGTATTTAGTAGTTTTTCTAAAACATCGGTTCATCTGTTTATTCAATGTCAATATACTACGGTCATGTACATTTGTTGATATAGGAAACGGAAGGAAAAATATGAGCATGCGCCGCGGTAAGGAAATTCCCCCGTTCAATCGTCAAGTCAACAGCCGTAAACGAGTCTTCGTTTACTAAGTTCATAATGTTGTTATATTAGATTAAACAATAAATCATTTTTAATGCAAAAACTTTATTTAACAATTATATTTAAAGATCAATATGATTATCTACATATTTTCAATGATATCTTTACATGCAAACATCAAAATTTAAACAACAGCATAACCCGGGAATTACCTTGTACAAAATTAGATATAGTCTATTATTAGAACAGAGAATTACCTTACCGCGGCGCATGCTCATATTTTTGCTTCCGTTTCCTATATCAACAAATGTACATGACCGTAGTATATTCACATTATTGATAATAATTCATGGTGTATTTTTGTTTTTAAGATGTTTATAAATGAAAAGATGTTATTTCTATTCATTTTGTACATGCATTTTGTCAATGATGCTTTTTATTTTCACTTGCCCTGTCGGACAAGTGCTTTTCAAAATAACTTGCCCGGACCAAACTTTTAGTTGTCCCGGGCAGTCGGACAACCGTTAATGTCGAGCCCTGTCTTGGAGGTAACGTGTTCTGTAATGTGGGTGAAGGCAGTGTATGTGTGGACATCAGACAGTTTTGGAAACCTGAAAATGACGTAGTACCGACTAGG
>NW_026862068.1:0-81998 GCF_026571515.1 Ruditapes philippinarum | reverse complement strand
TTTATGTTCTTTTACTTGTTTTTGTTATAAATGTTATTTATACTTTCTTCTTTTAAAACAAGTATGCACTTTATGTTTCAAATTACATGGTTCTCAGTTCAATACTATAATCATCATCTTTTCATGCGCCATTCTTGGTATGTATATAAAAATAATTTTGTATATATAGAAATAGTCAATCCTTAGATTTGACCCACGACGCACAAAAGTGTTCCAAATCAGCCACCATACAAAAGAGACTTCACCTATGAATAATTCGGTTCATAATGAAAATGTTTGACAAGCTACTAAAGCAAAGCAATTACCAAAAATAGGTCCGCCCTTGCATATATCGTGGTAAAATAAACATTGAACACGAGTTTTTTGTGCAATGTTCGTACATTACACTAATTTTTTACGCTACGTGTTTAAAGAATTATATATCTTTGAGAATAAAATAATGGATAACAACAAAGGATGTAAGCGGATTTAAATAAGATACGATGTACTAAAATGCTTAGTACCTTTCAATGTGCTGAATTAAATTATTCTTTCTTTATCTTCCTTTTCTGTGTTTTGTTTTTTAGCACTGCCTTAGATGTGTCCATTTCACAGGCTTAAGGAATTAAATTGTTTGGTTTGGGTATTCCCATACAATTATATTATACATTAGCAATAAAAGCAAACAAGATAAAACAATCTGTCAAGATCAGTAAAGAGGAGACGTTGCTTAAGAGCGTATGTGAACCATCCCACGTGCTGGCAAGAAATCATGGAGGAAGTAAAAGAAAGTCTTGATGTTTTGCTCCCTAGTGCCAGGGAAGTGTATACTACGGGGAGCCTCAGACAGCTGAGAGACCTGATGTCCGGAAAACTCAGCTCGTTGATCAAGAAAAGGCCAGAGGACATTACAGATGCGGCTGTTAGGTACGCTGCTTCTGTAACCATGCAGACTGGAATCTTTGCTTTGAATTATTGACATATAAAATGACTATATATATAAGCTAATGGACAGCCTGCCATTCCCTAATTATTTTTATTTGTTTTCAAAGCTAATTTCTGATTAATGTAGAAAGGTTTAAAGTATGCAAGGCCAAAGCCTAAGGTGGTATACGTCTTTAGCGAACAACATAGTTCACGACATGTTCTTGTTTTAAAATGCTTTCAAGCGTAGGTAAAAATTCGCGCTATCCACATATGTTTTGCCAAGTTAATCTGTTGAACATGTTGAATATTTTTCAAATGCATTTTTTTGGTTATATGTCAGAAGTGCTGTAGAAGATGTCAGAAGACTTGAGCGTAGGCTCATTCCAGAACAAGAACCAGCACAAGCATCCGAGTCATTGGATAAGTGGAGCAGGTGGAAAAGCTGAACCTGCCCGGTTGCACCAGATTTTAGGGCAGAAATGGCTGCTGCTGTGTCGACTGACGAGCAGCATCGATGACGCCAGATGCATGAAAGACGTAGGCGACAAAGGAAACGTCCTTTGGCAGAACTGAAAATCAGGAGGCATACAATAGATTTATAACGAAAAAAGTACCGAAGTTCATGCGTATGCTTGGTGTTAGATGAGTTCAAATGAAAATTTATAAATTTGTGAAAAAATGTTTTGTTATTTATTTAAATGCAAACGAATATCAAGCTACACTTGGCCTAAAATATATAATAAAGGTAAATGTTTTGAGACGACCCCCGTTTCAATATCAAGTTCGATGTCCGTGACCGTCACCGTCTTGATTCACAAATGTCTATTACTAATTACAAGGAACATACCTAAAGTGGTCCTATAAGTTTGGATTGAGTTTTTGGTCGCTGGGTTCAAGGTTTAGTCTTGCATTTAATTTAGGGCTGGGAGCGAATAAGGAATTTGATGTTCGAATATTCGTTTTCCATATTCGAATATATTCGAATATTCGATTTTACAACATTTGTTCAAATATTTCTCTTTGGCGTATATGTATCCGAAATTGATTGCGTCCGATACTATACCACTTTAATATGTTTGGAAAAATTGACGATTAAAAATACCTTTATTACTACGTCAAAGTGTTTTATTTTATATATTGAAAATCGACATATATGTTAACTTTTGAAATAAATTCATAATTTGATTGCCTTTTGTTCAGTTTATCCGACTGCTGATAATTTGTCTTATTAACGGGAGGTAACCCACGTGACTTGATTGTACACCGTAGCCTCTTTAGCCCCAATAACACATATTTTATATTGGAACTTAACTTATATAAATTTTATATAAATTTGATAAATTTGAATATTTTTCAACTTCATTACAAGTCATATTACTGACTCGCAATTTACATATACACATTTTTTGAAATATTGTTACTGACAATTAAGAATCTGAGCCCGGGGCATTTGTATTTCACAAACACGTTCTTGTTTCAGCATGTCATGAAATTGTGCAGGACAATATTTATTCATTAAAATGAGGGTCCATACTTAAGATATTTTGCTGTTTTTCTCAAAACATTTTTGCACCACTAAGAATAGAGACAGGTATACATAGATATGAACGCCTACCGGTAAATGAATGGCTTTGTCCTTTTTGTAATGACAAGGTAGAAAGTGAATTTCATGCCGTAATGGAATGTTTTATGTATGAAGATATTCGTGTAGATCTATATGAAAATGTGAGTGTCAAAAACCCACAATTTCACACAATGACAACTTAGTATAATGGAGAAGTTTACTTTTATATTCTCAAATACGAGTTGTGTACGGTATATTGCCAAAACCTGCTTTGACATACTTAAGAGAAGGGTAACATTCCTTTACATATAAGAACATACAAATTGCTCTCTTTTTCTGATGTGTCTTTTTATATGTTTTTATTTTAATTTAAAATATGTGCATTGTATATAAAAGAATAATAGGTAAATGTTTTTACTAAAATGTAGGTTTTAAGATAAATATTTTAACCAGACTAAGACTGTGATCTCACATTGTTATCAATTTTTCAAAAGTGAATACTATTTTATAGTTTATATAGTCCTAGATAAATTAATTGGACAGTATAAAAATTTATAATAAAACGGTCTTAGTAAATTTTATATGGCAGGATAGGGTTTTAAAAATGTCATTAATTGACTTATATAAGTTTTAATGGTCATATTTATTAAATATTGGACAAATATATATGTTGCTTCTGTATAAAACATCCATTGACTAAGCTAATATATTGTGTGAATAGAACAGATCTTCATGTAAATTATGTTGAAGAAAACAAATCGTTGTTATACTGAAGTTAGTAATATTTTGAGATTGATATATAAGTATCAAGTGTAATAAATGACATACTTTCCAAGGTTAAATGATTTATAATGGTCAATTTTTCTTCTTACCATTTGCATTTAAACATTTTAGTATCGTTTTATTCATTGTACCACAATGTAACCTTCTGTAGGAAAAACATGCAATAGTTTGAATATATTGAGTTTTTTTTTTAAAATACAACAACCTTTTAATGAATGATAATTGTGCAGCTGGGGGGGGGGGGGAAACTCCTCAGTTATATGGTCTGTGGAGTTGTCTCCCTTAGAGGTAAAAATAAATAGTCTCTTGTTATTCTTTTAGAATGGCTTTTCATGTATTTTATGTTTGTGTTTAACGTTTTATATGTAATTTTATGTATACATGTAAAGATGAGATTGAAATAAAGAAATAAAATATGTATTAAAAGTAAAGGTGAGTAAAACGTTATGATCTTGGTGACATAAAATATTTTTCTTGAGGATTATAAAGCTGTATAAACCATTTTACAAATATTTAGGTGTATTTTTCAAACCAAAGTTGTATGGTTTAAAATACAAGATATGCTTGCACTACAAGGTATTAAAGCTTGTATATTTACTTTTCAGAGACAATTTGGTCACATTGATCCAATTGAAATGCCTATGCAAAGTTTTGCGTCAGAAATATGGAGTTATATTTATGTTGATAAGATTGAATCTGTACAAGTTAAATTATGTAAACAATATTATAATTTGTCACACAAGAAAACAGCTAAAAAGGTTATTTTGCTCTTGGTGAATGTGGCATTTTATCTCTCGGTACTATCTATATGACAAAATGTTTTAAATAATGGCTAAAATTGACACGAATTGGAGAGCACAGCTAGGTACCCAAAACATAACGACTATACGAATCCGGACGGAAAATATGGGCTGGCAACATTAAAGATATGCTTTTTCAATTTGGTTTTGGGTCCGTATGGATCTCTTATGATGTCGGTTATCACTCAAAAGTCGACGATGAGAACAGGTCTACGGAATGTTTTTTTTTTAAATTGAGTAGATATTCGCACTATAGTATCATTCTTCTTCATAAAAAAACTTTTTTTTCGAATTTTCAAAATCGAGTTACAAATGATAAATAAAACTACAAATTATTTTGAAAAGTATGTGCCCGTTTTGCAAAGGTATCGATACACTTGATACATGTGATACAGATATATATGGTTGCTTATTTGGTACGAGTTGTCGCACTGTCGTCTTGTCGCTAGCGACAATACGCCAAACGGCGCGTTGTCGTGCGGCGCGTTGTCGCCATGTTGCTTGGCTTATAAGCCAATCCTTCGATTTGAACCGAGCGACAATGTGACATCACGACAAAACGTCGCACGGCAACGCACCGTTTGGCGTGCATCGTTAGCAACAGGACGACAAGACGAAAGTCCGACCACGCGCCGTTTGCTCTTTGTCGTGTTGTCGCTAGCGCCAACTAGACGCACAGAATCGTACCAAATCAGCCATCATATATATATGCGCGACATGACGTTTCCATAGTAATGAAGAAGTTTTCCTTCATAGAATTAAAACTGGGATGAGGAAATTTAGATCAGATTATTGCATTGAATTTTCCACAGACTAGAGACATGGCATCTTAACATACATTCATACTAAAGTGTGATTTGATAATGAATTGCCTGACACATAAAACATTTTTTTCTTCAGAAAATGACTTCAACCATTACTCCCTGCTTACATTGAAAATTTCTCTGCTATTCACACCACTGACACATACTTTTTAACGAAATATCAAAGTAAGAAGTGATCTAAGAGAGTAAGGAAATATTTCATCCTCAAAAAATTTAAAAATGTTATTATCTTTATAATTAATTTAAATATTTGTAATCTTAAAACTTCATGCCAGAAGTTTATAAAAAAAAACCTGATTATTTATACAGCTGACATTTAAGACCATGGTTAACAAATTTTGTTGAAAAAAATCGGACAGGTGTGTTCAACCGAAGCCGAGCTGTTTATATTTACTGACTTCAAATAACTTGCACTGGACTGCTGTGAATTTGGAAACCACCAGGGACTTTTGATTCTTTCGTGTGGAAAACCTATCAAGCTAGTTTTAAATTGTCGATGGTTCTCTGCAGGTGCAACATTTTGCCTGAAATAATGCTCAAAGGCGCACCTGAGGTCCGTACCCCCAGTAAAGCTAAAGTGTAGAGTAAATGTTTGAAATAAAACCACAAAAAAACAGTCATTACCTAGAACATGCAGAACCGCAGTTTACTATGAACGTAAATGTTTTTTGTCATTCAAGTTCATATCAACATTTTTTTGCAAAAAATAGGGATAATATTGAACATACACGAAAACATAAGAAATTATTTCAGATATTATGATAAATAAAGTTACATGTTCATGTTTAACTGAAAAGTAGCTTCCGCAATGAAAAATTTAAAATAAAATGTTATATTGGACATGACACAATGCATTCTAAATAATCAAAAGCATCAGAACTTTGCTATAAACCGCGAATGATCTGAGTTTTTTTTTATTTAGCGCAAGTGATTATTCGGTAAAATAGACATGTATTGCCAATATTATCTATGTTGAAAAGTTTGCCAAAAATATAACTGCGTCGTATCATATTTTATTTTCAACTGCCGTCGTATCATTTCGTACAATTTATTATTTTCTTGGAAAATAACCATCTCTTTTTAATGAAATTTTACTAAATGATGCAGAATTGTATTTTCAAGTATATGGTAAACTCTGAGTGAGTATGAAATAAACGATGCGATATGAACTGCGTCGTATCCACACATTTTCATAACCATTCTGGCCCGCTTCGAGTTACAACTTCGCTTTAACTTTTGTCTTACAAAATAGTTGTACAAGCAACATATACCGAACAAAGCGGAAAATAGCGGAGCCTGTTAATACATATATCTAATTTTCAGACATTTCCAACAAAAAGAGTTAAACTCAAAAACATACCTTTTTCGTTTCAAGATGGCGGCTTTTGTTTACATTTTGTAGGATACGACGCAGTTTTGATTCCCAGCCCTGTACATGTAGCTAAAATGTATTTGCAATTTATCACTCTATTGTTTCATTGTATAATTGGGGCCTGAGCCCTATATGTATATTACTAGAAATAAAATTAAACTTAAATAACAAATAGTATGGATACAATAATAGGATATTTCATTTTTGTATAATAATATAATATTTATCATTGTCATAAGAAATATAATGTCAACATTTGCGTTTCAAAATTGTACCATCAACAAAAAGTAATAATGATTTGTACATAAGTCATGATTCAGTTGTAGTCTTAGCTACATAAATTGAGCAAAGAATTAGTGAAAAACTTTTCTACACACATCTATCTACATGTGTTTACAGCCAAAAGTCATTCTATTTTCTCTCGTATCTATTTCTAAAACCTTGTCAAGTCTTGCTCACTAAGCGTGAGATACGCCCGGTCACACAGCCTTTTGCGTCTGTATTGCGGGTAAAATTTCGCGATTTTTTTTGCCCGCGGTTGCCCGTGGTGGAAAATGTGCAAAATTGGCTTACCCGCGGTTTTCCCGTGGTATGCCCGCGGAACAGACGCCGGCGATGTTCTGCGTCCTTATCGCGGGTGAAGCGCGGCGGTACCGCGGCCTACCACGGGTAAAATAAAGCAGCCGAACCGGGCTGTAGAAATCATAACCGCTCAAGACACAGTCCCGTGAAGATCAAGCTATGGCACCGAAGAAGATGCCCACGTCGAGTTTCCCGGCCAAGAAGAAGAAGCACCGTGCGAGCAAGAAGCCGAAGGCGAAGGCAGCAGATGAAAGCAGCCCAGTGCCAGTGGAGGCCGCCAAGAAGCCCAAGGCAGGAGTCACAGTGGAGGTGCAAGCTGTCGTCCACTCTGCTGCCGAAGAACTTGTAGTCAGATGTGACGACTGCCAGGAGGATGACACTGAAGAAGCACTTGTAGTTGAAGTAGTCGGACCCAGTGTTGGCAGGAGATTTACAGGCAATGTGCTTGCCGTATGTTGCACCAATGGCACGCGGAAAGTTCCAACTGAACATCCAATTGTCACTAATCTGACGCTACTCTGCAGCAGTCTGTGGTGGCGCGAGCAGCTCATTACGGAACTCCTCGACGATGGCCGCACACACTTCGCGCAACACCAGACTGATGGTGTTGTGAGGGACCCTCCAGCCATACTGCATCTCACGGTACTTGGCGCCAGAAGCAAGGTGCCTCAGGGTTAGGGCAACCTTCAGGCTTGGATTAAGGGGTGATCGCCAGTTGGTGGTCTCCTTGTAAGGGCTGGTGTCAGTCTCTGCAAATTCATCGAACATGACAGGTGGCATTCTCATGAAGTTCTTGAAGGGCCCTTGGATCTTCATTACGGAGCTCCACCATGAGACGATCGTACAGCCCCATCCTCAGGTCTCCTGCCAATCCAGTCGCGCACCCAGATGTTCCGGACCACCCTCCTCCTCCTCCTCGTCTTCTTCTGTCAATGAGGAGCTGATGGACCTGTACAAGTTGGTTCTGATGCTGCTGGAGCAGCAAGACGAGGTCATTACGGTGACGGGGGATCCATGTTCACCCTTGAAGTCCGGAGCACAACTGACGAATGCCTCGGCAAATCGCGCTTTTTATATACCTAAAATCAGACCGTTGTACGGAAACGCGATTAGGCCGTGGACAATCGTATTTGGACGTGTTCAAGACGCAATTGAACGGATTAGACCGGTATTGGTGCCGCACTGTTTACGCGGGAGAAAAGGCTTTTTTCCGTGCTTACACCGTACAAACGCTAATGCACGTGATAACAACGCGGTACAGACGCGGAACAAACGTGCTATGACCGTGCCCCCCACCCGCGATTACCCGCTAAAATTTTGCGGTCCTAACCGCGTGTAACCACGTCTTAACCGCGGCCGTAGCACGTCCTAGCACGTTCGTTCCGCGTCTGTACCGCGTCTTTACTGCGTGTGGATCACGTGTCCCGCCAGCGATTACCCGCGGTCTAAATTTTTGGGCAGCCCAAAACTTTTTCGCGCGGCCTACCGCGTGTGAATTTCTTACCGCGTGTAACGACGGGTAAAGTACGGCTGTATCGCGTCTTTATCGCGACCTCAAAGCGTCCAACAGCGTCTGCTTCACGGGCAGAAATTTTTGGCCGTTATTCGGCCGCGATACGCCCATGGAGGGCTGTGTGTCCGGGCCTTAACACTCTGGTTTCAAAATTATTCTCACGCAATGCACATACATGTATATAGTTAGTGATTAACAAATATGCACTTTTTAATTTTAAACACGTTCGTAGCGATCTGAAGCTGTGTTCATTTCTCTATTCGAGGTGAAAGAATAAGCATTAGATTTTAGATTTTAGAGGTACTCGTAGTATCCTAAGCTTGTGTACATGTGGTTGTGGGTTTGAGGCTTATGTTGAGCACATTATACAATGCTATACTTGTAGTAGAGCTTATGAAAATAATGAAACACGTATTTTATGTTTAAGCTTCTTATATTGCCAAATATTTTATTTAACATCGCTGTTCAACATTACTTTAATTATAATATAGCAGCGGGAAGGGAACAAAACCAGTGTTTCACAAATTCTTAAATACCATTATGAAACCCACTCTTTGCAAATTATTTCTCCGCAAGAATCATACGCTGATCACGAATTATTTCATTAAAAATATAAGGCGTCACAATAACTTGTGTTGTCGATAGAACGTGCACCTGAAGTTGATTATCACATGTGTTTTAGAATGTTAATTTAATTAAAATAATGTTAAGGTTATACATTTGACAATGAATAGAATGTCACCAAAGTAAAGTTTATATTATGATTGTTGCAAATGTAAAAAATAAGTTCAAATAATAATTAAAATACTTTATGAAGCTTTAGTGTCTCGAGCCACTATTTCGGTTACACTATCGTGACAACACAAGAAATATGGCATGTATTTAAGTTATACGTCTCATATCTCAGGACAATTGCACACAATTGCAATTTACATCAACAGCGCTGATTTAATCATGCAACAGCATTGCATATAAATTTTATCAAACAAGAAATGTTTGTTACTCATTTTATGTGTTAACTTTTATATAATAACATTTTTTAGTATTTTAATTATGTGTATTATTCGCTTATTTATCATTATTATGCATTGCACTGTCATGTCATATATATATGTACTTATGAAGTTATATAAGCCCTGATTTTCATTATTCTCTGAATACTTTGCAGCAATATTGCTATGAAAATGAGGTAACACTGCGTCACAACTTCTGCAAGCATGAATTCAAGAGCTAAATTAATATATGCCTTGAACATGGTATATATTTATGTGCATCTATGTGCAACAATGACCCAGTGGACTGTGTATGGGAAAATTAGTAAGCAAAATCATGGGCAAATTTATTTTGCCAAACACAAAATAACAATTATATAGGGGGTCGTTCGTAGACAACTGCTTTAATACGAGTATTTCGCATTAGAATTAAATGAAACTTTCTCCAATCACTCACCAATGTTCTATGATCAATGCTACAAAATTTCAAAACTTTCCGTTCTTAAACAATGAAACAGCACGGGTGTATGTAAAGGAATGAACAGGTGTGCGGAGCACGCCATGACATTACATCATGAATTTACTAAAATGTGACGTCGAAGTTAAAGCGCTGTACTTCTTTCTCAAAATATTCACAGTTGCATCCAACACATTTCCTCTGTCTATCAACCCATTTGTATTACACCTTTGAATATCAGTCACTCTTATTTGCCGACAATAATTCGTAGTGTTGCTGTTTCTAGTTCAGTGAAATTCCTGAATTCTATACCTCTGAGTTGCGGCTTTATCAATGGGCATCGGCGCTAAGTCCGGACTGTATGGTGCATGCAGCAGAGTCTCAAACCCTAGTTACTGAATTTCTAGCGACGTAGTTCCAGCAATATGAGCAATATGTGCAGGGGCATTGTCCTGATGAATTATCACATTCTCCAAATTCCCTGAAAGTGCGGGTCTTTTCTTCCGTAGGGCCTGAATGAGGTCTCTCCTTAGGACCTGAAAATAGCATTTTATACCTAATTGCGTCTTTACATTTTAAGGCATTACACACGTGCAGTTAATATTACAAAAAGAAATTCAATTGATAATTATGTGTATGCTAACGTTTAATTAACAGGTAATAAAAACCACAATTACCTTTGAGTAGTAGTCTCCATGAACAGTGGTCCCGTGGGTAAGGATCATACAGTGTCTATCCATAAATAGAATAAACATGTGTTTTCCCATTGATTTCATCACTTTGACTTTCTTTGGTGGCTAAGAGAGTGAGAATCTTTATGCGCTTCCATACGCTAGGCCGTTGTTTGCTTTCGGGCTCAAAATAGTGAAACCATGATTCAGTTAAAATAATTATGTTCAAAAATGCATCACCGCTCCTTCTCCATTTGCAAAGAAATGAATTTGCTGCTCTAACTCGCACTTCTTTATTATCACTGGCAAGTAACCTGGCGACCTAACGTACACACGCTCCATTTTCAAAGTTTTCAGTGAGAATGTTATGCAAATATCACATTGTTCAGAAAATACCTCTTATCGTAAGGCGCCAGTCATCATCAATGATGTTCTTTATATCTGGGAAAATATTTATTGTACCATAGTTTGACCTTTCTGTTGAAAATGTGTCCGAGTTAAATCGTATACATATACATGCGCTTTGCGTTAACTGGAGTGCAGGTATTAGTTACCGGTACTTCAGAGCATGCCCATTGATTGGCTCATTTTTGCTGGGATTTACTTATTGTGACGGCAGAGAAAGGGAAAGCGACAGAAATATCATATTTAGATGATCGTTCATTGATTACTTTTCTCCGGGGTTTAATATTGTGACAACAGGGAAGGTGTTTTTATGTTTGACTATGATACAAAAGGGAAAGAACATCAAAACATTTGGCAATCTGATAAATACTCGGGGGCTACGCCCCCTCGTACAAATCAGATAGGCTCTTGTTTCGATGCTCTTTCTATTACTTATTCAAATTAAGTCATGTACGCGGCCATAAATGGTATACAATTGTCACGTTGTCACCCACCCGCTATGTCATAAATTTTTAAGTGGAAATGTAACTGCATAAACCATCCTGTTCCTATTTCGGTTGCTAAACATTTGTTGCCACGTTATTGGTGGCAATATTTACTTGATTATAATTTACTAGTAATAAATATTTCATACATATATTTAAATTCATTTATACGCAATAATGTTTACTTTTTACTTTTAAGATCACTAATCTTTTTTTTCCATATATTAATACTGAAATTTCATTTTGCTGGATTTTTTTTTCAAACATAAATAAGGGTATTGTTACAGTCATAGCGGCGTTGTCGTTGCTGTACGCAAACTTTAACCTTGATCATAACTTTTTAAGTTATTGGTGTATTGTCTTCATATTTGGTTACAACAACCCTTAGGACGAGGCCTTCAAGTAGACTAGACTATGCTTGACATTCCTTCATAATGACTTTTACTCATTTTTTGCTGAAATTACCTTGTTATTAATGAATTTATTAACTTCATATAAAATGCATCATTCTTTAGAGTAAGGCCTTTAGATATATTTGGCGCATTGATGACCTTAACATTGAAGGTTAAATATTGAATTTCACTGATTTTTGCTATTATTGACTGTAACTTGGTACTTAATCAATGGATTATCTTCATAGTTGAACAAAACAACTTTCGGACAAGACCTTCTTAAAAGTTGAACTGACATTGACCCTTATAAAACATTGACCGTCAAGGTCAAATTATTAAAATTTTGTTTTAATTTTCATAATTTTGTTATTTATGTACGGATTCGATATATATTTGGACAAAAGACTTTCTACCAAATAAGCATACTGAAAAATTCAGATGTGACTTTGACCTTAAATTGACCTTGACCGTCATGGTCAAATTATTAAATTCTCTTAATTTATCCATTAACTACAGTTAAGATGTTATATTGAACTTTGATATCAGCTGACCTAAATTTTGACTAAATGAACTACTTTTTGTCATTTGATGTACAGCTATGAAATTTGGACCATGTGCTCAGGATTGAACTTTGTTATCAGCTGACCTAGATTTTGACCTAGTGACATACTTTGGCTTTTTTTTATTTTTTTTTCTATAATTTTCTTTTTAAAAGATTTATTTAAACATTTTATTTGTTTGCTTTTAGAAAAAAAGTCTCTTGTTGAAAACTAATCCCGACAGTGAATGCCTTATAAGTTATATAACCTAAACCTGAACTTGTTTAAATTTTTGATAAATAGTCAGCTGACATTGTTTTATGTCATCACTTAATATATATGTTTAACAATAAAAAGACTTTTTATTTTACTCTTAGCGTTCGCTTAAGGTTAATATATAACTTATAAATGAGTACAATCTGCATTTGTATTTCTTTTAAACTATGCAATGTACATGTATATTATAATTTTAACGATGCCAGATATATCTGTATATATGTATTTCTTATCTGTTAAAAAGCTGCGGTCTCATTTATTTCCGGCAGAGCCCAGGACCACCCCGATAAGTTACCGGGATGATCCGGGGTGAAATAATTGTTGCTGTCACACTAACCCCGGCAGCACTACGGTAATTCCATACTAACCACCCAGGATGCGCTCCGGACCATCCAGGCAGAGCCCAGGTGAAGCTACGGTTCATGTCGGTGCTTCCCCGGTCGTTCCCGGATGACGCCGGAAGAGCCCCGGTCATCGGGGCTCTGCCAGCATTCACCGGGGTTCTACCGTAGCTCTACCGGCTATATCATACCCCGGATCATCCCCGGTTTGTACCGGCAGAGCTACGGTGCTTCCCGGTGTAACCCCGGTCGTTCCCGGCAGAGCTAAGGATGAAACCGGCAAAGCTATACTTCCCGGACCACCCCGGTGATTCGAGAGGTCATCAGACCTCTCCACAGTGTTCAGACTGATTGCTGGCGGCCTTCATTTTTGCGTATGTGATTGTAATGAACGATCTCATTTAAGGAGTAAAATCATAAGGAGCAGTCTACAAATTTTTTTTTGCGCATGCTACGTTTCAAAATACGACTTAACTTAAACGAAAAATTAACATCGAAGTAAACAAATCGGTACAAAAAAAACCCCGGAAAATATCATTTACGTTACTTAGCGCTACGTGGATGTTTCATTCCGTTTTAATCTTTTAAGTGGTATAAATCGATTACTGTATTGTTTTCTGAATAGCGTTTTACTATTTCATGTACAGTGAATTTTACAGGTACAATATCACCATGCACTATTATATGACCGACTTAACCGTGTACCGAAATTTTACTGCTCCTACCAGAATGACTAAATAACGCAACGGAGATTTTATTGGCGCAAATGGCACAATTTTTACCAAATATTGTGGTTGGAGGCATGCAACTTTATATACTGTTATTCTGATCAAATGATATAAACATTTTTTATGTAAATCTGGAACTTAAAATTGTTTGATTAACAAACTTTATGCCCGTTTTGGAAAATGTCGAGGAAATGTTTCCATATACTTACCAAAAAATTAACCGAAAATGTGCTTATTGAATTTTATTAGTTCTAAACTTTTATTGTGACACTGCTTTTAATATATATATACATGTGTATATATCATTTATTTTAAATTTAGTTTGATGGCATAACATAAATTGTTCCCTTTTAGAAAAAGTATCCCGATTGTACCAAGAAAAAAGTCCATTTTTCCGGCATATAATCATTCAAAACATTTAAAAAAGAAATGAAGTGTGAAACAAACTTTCATTAGGATACTATATTCAATATATATAAATAATTGTAATTTATAAACATTCATTGTGTCTTTTATGCAAAAATATCCCCAAATATTTTCTATGCAAAAATATCCCCAAATATTTCCGAATTAAACAAATCTTCCACAGTAGCAAAAAGACCTCTCGTATGCTTCTTTTTAAAGAAGCAAACTTGTATTAAATATTTTATTCCATCCAGGGTCGAATGCCGTATGTTCCCGGATCATTCCGGACGTTGCCGGCAGAGTTACGGATGTACCCGGTTGTTCCCGGTCGTACCCCGGTCGTTCCCGGATAACCCCGGACGTCTACCGGGGCTCTGCCGGGATGTCAGTGTGACTTTGGCTTTATATGTACTTTACTTTTTATACTTTGCTCTCCAATAAAAATACTGCATTTCGGTAATCATTCACTTATCTGAAGAGCTTACACCTGTTCAATCAATTTTCTCCTGATGTTTTAGTTTAGTGTCTGTTTTCATTTTGTAGTTAACAAATTATGGTCTGAACGTAACCCAACACCCGGTGGTACAAGACACAAAATATATGGGCGAGTTGAACAGTTAATATGTTGTTTTTTTTAATTGTACCTAAACCTTGTATACTTGCGTATTATGATAAATTATTACCCCTCACTTTTTTCGTAATGTTAATTTCCCATAGGACTCTAGGAGTTATTCTTACTGTTAATGCAAGTGTACCACGTGACTAAGAAATTTGTACTGTTACATAGGTAACAGTACATTTTAACGGTTTAAAATCTGGTCACGTGGTCTATTTTCTAAATAAAATGAAATAATAATGGCCGCCATTTTTGCTCGATTCAGCCAGCCCGAATAGCTCAATCGGTTAGAGCGTGATACTTGTAATATCGTCATTGTGGGTTCGATTCCCGGGCTTGCCAACTAAAATTACTAATAAGTTTTTCGGATGAGACTTTAAATCGAGGTCCCGTGTATGAGGGCTTAAACACTTGGCACGTTAAAGAACCAGGGGAAGCTTCTGGAATTGGGGCATCTTTCTGTGTCGTGCACTATCCTCCAAAATATAAAATGAATAATACTCTTCTGGAGGACTCCAAAAAGACCCGGCACAGTGTTTGGATAGTGTAAAAAAGTAATTCTAGAAGAAAAAAAAATAGTTTATATATATGAAATATAGACAAGGGCCGGGTTGAACTCGCCAAATTGGCAGAATGCCACTAGTCCAGTATAAGTCCAAATTGCAAAGTCATTTTAACGTAAATCATATTAAGTTATATATCAATTTGCAGCTAAATGACATCACTAGACGTTGACAATAGCATTATTGTTCCCACTTAAACTGTTTTTGAACAACAAATCTATATTTTGGATGGAACACCGTATTTTTGCTAGGTCGACAACAACCTTGCAACCTGTAAACACTCGATTTTCTACGTGTAAAAACGCGATTCTAAATCATGTCATTGTACAAACCCGCAATAAATCGATAAAACAAAACCAAAGAAACAACTTACCGCCTTAAATCGATTTTTAAAATGTTTTATTACATCTGTTAACAACTAAGTTCTAAATGTGAAAATAAAAGTTGTTATCGGCATCCATTGGCTATCACGTGACCGATTTGAAACGGATTATTTCATTGGTTGATTAAAATACGAAGCTGAGCTTGGTCACAGTATCGTCCAATCAAACGGCGTCTTACAATTTAATTAATTAATTTATACTATAAAATATATAATATTACGGACATTAAGCATAATCCGTACAATCTGGCAGTGAATTAATGACATTTATTAAAGGGAGGTATTAAAAATTCACATGTTAATGATTTTATGGCCACAAATTGTATGGTAATAAACAATTTTTACTGAATGAATATTTGTTAATAAACTAACAATTTGACTGAATAAAATCGCAAGCGTTTCTTTGAAGAGATTGTAATAAATATGATGTACTTATATATAAATACCTTGTTAAACAGGTATTACCATTGAGCATTTAGCTGTGGTTTTTAAAATTTGATTTTCTTCTCTAAAAGAGTCACTTTCGTTTAATATTTTATACAGAGGGAAAATGTTAAATATTTATACTAAAAACTGTTGTTGTTTTTTTTGATGCCTCCAAAAATGAAAGTTTTGGTATTTGCAAATGGCGTTTGCAAATGGGGTACTGTAATTTTCAGATGGCGAAGTGTTTGACAATGGTGTTTTACAAATGGCATAACTATCCAAACCTCTACTATGCAAATGGCGTCATGTAAAAATATGTACAAAAAAAATATGTTCGAAAAACTAAAATAAAATATGTTTGCAAAACTTAAATAAAATATGTATGCAAATTAAAAAAAAATATGTACGAAAAACTAAAATAAAATATATATATGCAAAACTAAAATAAAATATGTATGCAAAACAAAAACAAAATATGTATGCAAAACAAAAAAAGATATGTATTCAAAACTAAAATAAAATATGTGTACAAAACTAAAAAAAATATGTATGCAAAACAAAAACAAAACAAAAGTGTACGAAAAAAAAATACAAATGTCATTTTTATGCCACCGTAGGTAATGCATTACCCATGGTCTACATTAACAGTTATTTCCACTGAGTAAAATATTTCTCAAAAATGTTGAAACTATTTTGTAAGGATGAAAAAGATAACCTTACTCCTAAATGTTATCACTGGATTTCCCAAAATAATGTCTAGTGTACAATTTTGAAAATATTATCACCACTCAACCACTGGAGGTTTAGATAAAGATTTGTTGTTTTTAGGTCAAACAAAATTCCTATCTTGTATGATAATGAAAGCCCAAACACATTCCTTTGCAGATTTTTGAAATGACGAATGACTTTTTAAAAGATAGGTAAATGCTACACATGCAATGAATGCGATTTTGTTAGTAATAAGTATGTACTTTTTGTGTATTGTTTAATGGTATTTCCACTTTTCTCAATTCGGTAAATAATTGCTCTTAAATTTGCCAAAACGAAATTAAAGTTGCCAAAAAGAAAGGGTTAGGCCTTTTTGCTTATTTCTATTTTAAAAGCCATGCAATGGTTAACTTGTACTAGTAAAAAACATTAAAACACTAGGACTAAATAATAAAAAGCAATATATAGTTGGATAGGCATTATCAATGCTATTTGGTAGTGATATAGATATCTTTATTTTTAGGATTAAACACATTGATTTCTGATTTGTGATAACAGACAGATGCATTAGATTTTTTTGACATGGTAATCTGTTTGTCAAGATCTCTTGAAGACTTTGTCCTGTCACTTTGCATAGATAAATTCATTGAATTTCAGATAAGGAAAATTCAATACTTTTTCATATGCAATATAGATTTAGAGCTATCTACAAGAAAACTAAATGCTCGATATGTATTATTGATATATTAATGTATTTGGTTTAAACATATATCAGATATTTACATGATTAGATATTTATAAATGGGTTAACTTTATATTTATACACAACATCCAACATCTTTTACGCCAGGATCTTGATGTATATCAAAGTCAGATTGACTTTAACTCATGTATGACCTTGACATTGAACGTCAAATTATTCAATGTTCATTGATTATTGCTATAATTGACTGTTACTTGGTAATTTATCAAGGGATTATTTTCATAGTTGGACAAATTAACCTTTTGGACAAGATCTTCTAAAATTGTTGATTTGGTTACACTGTCATAATTTTGTTATGTATGTACGGATTTGATACTTACATGGACAAACACTTGTGATCAAACAGACATGTGGAATAATTTAGATATGACATTCACCTTTAAATGACCTTGATCATCAAATGATTAAAATTTTGATTATATTTTCTTAAACTGTAATTAATTTATGAACAGGATTCATACTTGGACACAACAACAAGTGTGACTATACAGATCTATTTGAATTTAAAAAAGAGAAAAAACTTTATTGTTTTTCTTTAATTTTCTTTTTAAAGATTTATTTCAATCGTTTAAAAAAGTTGAGCGTAGCTCTTGATAATGGAGTGTTTTGTGAAGATAATTGATATAAACTGTATATACTAGTATTACTTCTTTACAAAACATTTCCCGTGACTTGGTTAATTAAATTATAGGTAAAATGAAAGTATAGAATGTATATTATTATATATCATAGATTTGATTTAAATGTCATTGTATTCGCAAAATTTCGCCCAAATTGTTTCTAAATTATTTATTTGATAGAATGAACTAACATAATTGTTGACATATATTCCAAAATTTTCTGTTTCTTGAGATTCATGTCAGATTGTTGAATGTTAAGTAAAGAGGATTCATGGTCAATGTGGTTGGAATGCTAAAATGTAAGACTGTCAATCTTACTAACTATGAAGTGAATGAATGAAACGATGTTTCTTTAAACGACTTTTGCATATAATGTAGAGATACATGATATATATGTATACACTTTCTTTAAAACCGCTGTTTGACTTTAAACACATCATAACAGGACCCAAAGTTTGTTTTAAGTCAGTAAGCTTCTGTCACTGGATAAACTATTAATTGTCACAAAAAGCCAAATTTATAAAAAAGAATAATTTAAATATCGTTTCATTTTGCAATCTGTTACTAGAAATTAAGAACAAAAGTCTTGTTGTCAGAAAACACGTGAGAAGTAAGAGCACTGTGGGTTTTATGGTAACATTGGAGAGGTTGGAGTACGGGAATTTCTGCCAATCAAAATTTAAAAAATATTTGAACAGACCTACACCGACGTGCAGGAATTTTATGCCCCCATAAGTGTTGAAAAACTGAGAACCGCTCAAGCCGGTACCATGAAAAATGAGGGATGTTGCACATTTTCATTATCTTTCATGTACAGACTCAATCAAACCGAGTCTTTAATTTTCATGTAATTTGTTGAGTTTAATGCTTCCGAGGGATCACACTTTCTCCAGATTTTTGTCATCCATTGAAGGATTTTAAAATAACTTGGCATGAATTTCTACAATATCAAGATTATGTGTCGCGTCCAAGACCAATGTTCCTACCTTCAAGGTCAAGATGGTAAGTTTGGTATGAATAGCATTTCATTTCACAAAAACAATATTAAGTAGGTTACTAGGTTTATTGTCTTTTCTTTCCATAATACCTTTCTGCAGTACTTAAGCAATCTTTTCAGGGGCATTTCTTATTATCTAAGGTCGTCGAATCCATATTTACTTTCGGGACTGCCGCCCTCAGGTCATTATGCACATCTTCTGGCCATTATCGCTTGATGGCAACCTCTTAATAATTTCATAATTAAATTTGATGATGTTTTCTACTAGCATCTAAAACTAATTTGAAAGGTACAAAAATTATACTTAAAGAAAAATATGTTGGAGTTACCAGAACTCTCAGTTGCTTTGCAGCTGATTGACATTTTAGGCTATATGGATACTCCAGTGCGGCTGTTTTGAATAAGGTATTTTTTTTTATTCTAAAGCAGCATGCCTCCAGGTTCATGCTTATATTCATGAAAATTTTCAAAATTTATTTAAAAGTAAAATATTGTGAAGTGGACAAAGATTGCAAATGACACTTACAATCTACGTCATTTACCAAAAAGAGTCTAGAGTATGAAACAAGAGCCCATGGCCCTTAAAGGTAAACTTTATATTCTACAGCAGATAAATTTAAACGCTTTTCAAAGAACGGTAGATCCGACAAAATATGAAAAAACGATGGAAAAATTTAGATTTAAGATTTATTTTATGCTTTTCAGTGGATTACTGATTTATCCTTGAAAATTATATTAGATAATTTCACAGTGGAAATTATCAAAATATAATTTCACACTTTTCAATGACGAAACTACTTTTTAAGTTTTCCCCGTGTGGTACTTCAACTTTATTTTTGGTGACAATTTTGACATTGTCAAGGTTGTTTAGAGAAACGTAAAGCTAAACTTGATAAATAACTTGAATATCAAAAGTAATAAAAAGAAGAAAACTTACTTCATTCACATTAACAATTACCAAATATCGTCTGTTAAATTTTGTTTCATTTTTACAGTCTGAAAAATACAATTCCTTTCACATGCAACTGCTCTTGGAGACATCTGGGCATATTTGAGTATCCTACGAGCAATAACTTCCTAATGCAGTATGAAAAGCAATGGCCGGCAGCCATTAGCCCGGAGAAAAAAGTAAACAACCCAGCGTTCGTAAGGCAGCCTTTCAACAGTTCAACAATTCCATGTTTTCCCATTTCCTAGCCGCTTTTTGAGTGTATACACATCTGTCAACACTAATTTATTGTCTGTAACAATCCTCAAATAAGTTTTCATTCTTCTAAAAAGATGTATGACTAACAAATCTGAATAATTTTCCTGAACCAAACACAATTAGTTTCCTTCCGTGAAATACACAACTTTTAAAAATGGCTGCCGCTTACATTTCACAAAGCCAGTTCTAATATAAATTCGCCGTAAGTAACAGAAATAAGGTCGGATGGTGTGACTCTTCTTCTACTACAATTTTTATTATTAGAACAAGCGATCATTCATATTTTTTTAATTAAATAAATAATATCACCGCCATTAAACGTTGAATGTCGAACTTATTTTTCAGCCCAAGACTTCTTGTATTTTATGAGAAATTCGACTAATAGAGGCTACCAGTGGGGAAAACAGATTTTAATATTAAAGGTTATATAAAGGAAATTTCGTTTTAACTTGTTTTTAAGCATGAAATAAAAGAAAATGTGTTTGTTTGTTGTATAAGATGTTATTTGATTTTATCTCGTAAACTTTAAAAACAGTATTGAGAATACTGTTTTTGAAGCCCTATCGATGAAATAAATTTTCCTCTTACACACAAACAAACAAATATCCTCTATATAATTATTAGCCCTGATGAAAAGAGAAAAGGTGATTGTCGCACTTTTTTAACCAATATCATTCATAAATCTTAGTTTATACGTGTGTAAACTTAATTTACATAATACTTTATACAAATTATTTTATGTTTTATGATGAACTTGGTTTCAAAAAGTTCTTCTATACACATAGCACTTTGTAAGAATCTTGGTTAAAGGCAATTCTAAGTCACTGCAAGTGAGACATGTATGCGTCTCTTCTTTGAAATTGACCTTTGGCACTTAAGTTCAGTGACCTAATTAGGAAATAGATATCAATTCTGAGTGCATTGTTGTAGAATAATGCACGGTTTATAGTTTAAATGCGTAGTAATATAATCACGAAGGCCGAAGTGCCTGAGTGATTAATTACAAAGCATTTGAACGAAAAAAGTGCGTTATTATACAATAATGCACGAAGAATTAATATCTATTTCCATTCTAACACGTCAGGAAAAAATATAACTATTATTATAAAGTTGGATTTTATGTTTATTGGTTAAATTTGTTTTCGCCTCAGAGTATCCAATAGAAACGTTCTTTAAAGGCTGTTTCAGTGGGTTGGAAAAAAAAACTGTCGTTAAATCTACCGTGTGTAGAAACATCAAAATAGCGTACTTGATTTGATTGTTTTGCACGTGCTGTTTAGCGCTACATTGTGACGTCACGTAAACAACACTTTAAACGTCTGTACAGCATTAACGAATGAATTAAAGATATTGGTGTTCGGATTCACTTTCTTAGTTAGACAATTTTCTTTCATTCTAGATTGTTTTCACAACAAAATTCGACAAAAAAATGTTTTTTATTTATCAGATTTTTCCAACAAAATGGCGCCCTCAATGTGAAAATACACAGGGAGATAATAAAAACGGCGAGTGCATTGGTGTAGAATAATGCACGCTTTGGGCCTTCTTTGTTTATATAGAAAAATGTCCGATAGTGTTAGAATGAACAATCTTAAGTGTTAATTCAATAACTCAAGGTAGAAGGATGCCATGCATCCTACACTCATTTATAAAATTTTGGAAATTCATGTCTGTTTCTTTCGTTTTTTCGTGATTTTAAATTGTTTTTTGTCTAAGTTAGAATAATAGATATGTGATATGATTATTTCACCATACTTTTCCAGCTATGAAACTATAATTCACGTCCACAAATGATATTTAATAGGCTAAATCGATAAGGCATATGTATATATAAAAATCTGAGTGGTTCCCTCCTAAATTGACGAGATAACGGCAATAATCTTGTCTTAATCATACTTACTGTATGTGGTAACGTGTCTATCTTTGACCAAGAGAGAGTCAACCATAATTATTTTTAACAGAAATACGTTATAAAAGACAAAACAATGGTGGGATAAAATTAATTTATGTAGTTTTTAAACAGAATAATGACTGAACTGTTATCATTTCAGAAACAATATACAAATGATAGTAAAAAAGGGATAAGTATGTTTGCCAAGCAAAGTTTAATTTACTTCAGAACATTTTGTGAAATATGATAAGTTTCTTAATATTCAGATAATAACGTTACGAGCTTAGCAACTATCAAATCATATGTTTAAGGTGTAGTAAATAAAGTGTTTTGAGGCATACTTGCTGAACAAATATTTATCAGTAACTTTTAGTTCTCATACAAAAATACACTGCAGATGAGACTGTGAAGTGAATCAATATAAAGATACATTAATATGACACTATAAATGTAAAGGGCCATAAAATGTGAGTGTAAAGTTACAGAAAATCATGACGTTTTTAAGACAAAAATTTGAGCATACAATTGAACCTATCATGAGGCAAAACCAGATGATTAAGATAAGTAAGATATGTTAAGGTACTACATTTGTATTTATGCCAACATATCAGGGACTTTTGCTATAAAATGTACAAGAAAAATTCTGAAATACGTACTTTCAAGAGCAAGCAGCATGTAATGACACTCATTATACACATCTACTCGCATATGGACGTCCCTTTCAAGGAAATTGGTTAAAAGAAAAGTTTCAACCTAATATGACAACATACCGTTTCTCAACTAATTCCAATGTCATATGTTGAAATATTTATTCTATGGTACATATGGTATCAACCATAAATTTTGGCTGGGTTTGTTAGTATGCTCTCAGTCAAGATTTCAAAGTTTTACAAGAGTTTCAAGGCATTTCATAATGTCTACAAAAAATGCGACTTAGTCTGCTTTGAAAGAAGTAATGACATCACATTGTAACAGCTGACATGGACAGTTCTACATTTTTTTGCTATAAATTGCGTCACAGTAGTGCTCTCAGCGCTTTGATTAGACATTGTGATATGTCAAAAATACTACTTGTATGTTTATTCATATCTTGTAATTTCACACAGATGCCATTTGTTTATTCGTTAAGAGAAGTTATAGAACACATATGTTAAAATTGAAGAAACCTTGCCAATCAGTATATATATGGTAAATGTTAACAGTATAACACATAGGCTAGACAAAGAATAATAAAAAGAAATAAATATAATTATATAAAAAGTATAAACGGGTACTATCACTAATTCTAAGTTATGTAACTTGTAAGCGTTTCGATAAAAATCTAATGCTGTGTAATCATTCTGTTTGTACTACCAGCTAACTGAAGTGTAAATTCCTTTAACCATTGTAAAAAATCCTCAGCCATTCTGTTCATCAGTCGATAGACAATTCGTGTTTTGCTTTCCCTTTCCCAAATAGATTGAGGTCTGCCATATCCATCATAAGAAATTGCAAGCAGACTTTTTGGATTTTCCTCAGATTCGCAACTGACGGCATCGATATCTTTAAAATTGATTGAAATTCGAAAACTCTTTAGGTTCAACTTTCCTGACTCTCTGCACACTTCACATACTGCATGGTCAAATAGACGTCTGTCTCTTTCTGTCAGGGAATCTAACGTTGGTCTCATTTCTTCGATCATTTCTTCGTGTGAAAATATTTTTGACCCCTTAAAAAAGAAACGTTAAACAAAATGACTTTGCTCAATGTTACAAACAGCGTAGCTTACTATCACAATCATTTCATAGAGACTGAATTTGCGCAGCGCTATTCTGTTATAAATAATGATTGACTCTGATTGTCAGAGATGACATATTGTTTGGCAACATCCGCCCACAGTGAATCTGTCCTTATTTGATTATATATATAACAAGGGATACAAATCGTGGCCTTGCATTATCAACACGGTTTCGTAAAATGCATTCACACATGTGAACTACATAAATTATCCTCTCTTCCATCAAAGTTATTGTAGAAGTTAGTATGTGAACTGGTCATTACCCAAGTTCTTCAACAAACGCTTCATTAAAACATGGTAGATTGCAGGAAAGGAATAACTTACATTTCAAGATTTACTTTCGAGGGCCGGGAACATATTTGTACGATGGCCACGGTCAGGTTTATTAATAACACAAACATGGTGTTTTGAAGGTACTGAAAACTTTTGATATTTTTCTGTCATTGTAATTCTCTCTTGTATGTGTGTAGGAAATAAGCAATATTTCTAGGTTTTTACGTGGAACTCAACATTTTAGCAACTGGTTTTCTGCCTGCGTAACAGTTTCTGAAATATTTGAAATTATGTTTATGGCCACACTGAACTACAATTTCTCATTTTTAAGTTCCCCCCCCCCCTTGTCTGTCAGATTGTCGCCCATTATGCAGGTGCGTTTATGTGTCGAGTATTTTCATTGGCTGATAAAAAACCGCTGTTCGCCGCGGTTATACACCATTGTTATCCGAATTATTATTTTTTATTCATTAGAAATGAAACTGACAGTCACTGATAGAAGTTTGGTTTACACACGGAAAATACGGGCAACATTCAAAATGGAAGCCGGGGATAGAAATTTCCAAAACAAACAAAATTGTTAGAATAATTTGTACCAAAAAATAATGATTGCATCACTGATGGTGGTGGGTGATTTATATTTAACCGATAACATAATTAAACTTTCTCATATGTTTTTACGTCTGCATAAGATATCGTTTTACGTGTGTAATTTTACAACATGTATGAAAATAAAACACGAAAGATTATTTTTTATAATATTTTGTCCATGTATCAAAGTGAGGCTTTTTTGAAGTTATCAATTCTTTCATGAATGTCCAACATTCAAAAAACCTGTCTTATACTGTGTTCTATTTACTTTTTCATGAATTTAACAATTTTGAGTTGTATCCTTTGTTATAATATGTATATTATATATACATGTTTATTACCCTTCCAGATTTTTTCCGCCTTTTTGATTGGATATTGATCACACGAAAGAAATTTATATAATTGAGCCAGACGGGTAATATACACAATAAATTTCCCCGTTGGGTACCCAATGTTGTAAACAACATGCGCTGAGGTGTTGCGCGTACGGTTCGATTTTACGCGGTGTAAATTCCGATTTAAAAGCACTTTTTAACTGTCACATAAATACGTGAGGTATTTTCCCGTACCTAACGAATGTAAACAAAAGAAAAGGAGTAGTCTATTGAACGCACTTTTTTGTAATTAATATCAAGCTTTTACAAGGTTATATTTGTTTTCAATACTGATGGGAATATTTATCATTACTCTACTTTGGTAAATATTTATCATTTGACAGTTAAAAGTGCTTGTAAATCGGAATTTACACCCCGTAAAATCGAACCGTACGCGCATCACCTCAGCGCATGTTGTTTACAATGTTGGGTACCCAACGGGGAAATTTAGTGTGTATATTACCCGTCTGGCTCGGTTATATCAATTTCTTTCGGGTGATCAATAGCCAATCAAAAAGGCGGAAAAAATCTGGAAGGGTAATAAAATAACATATAATATAGTTGGAAAAGAAAAAAAATGACAGAAGCCCCTGTGTATCAACCAAGGACAATGCATAATATTTGGAATGTTCTTCGATAGTTTCCGTAAATTGTTCCGATTTATTACATTGCTTTTGCGACAGACCAAGGATATATGCAACGTATACAGATAGAATTTAAGAAGAGACAATTATTTATATGGTCCGTGTCAAATAACACTCAAACAATTAATGCACACATTAAATCTTGATAACCACATACATGTATTTTTATAGTGAAAGAGTCCGTGTTTCAGTTTTAGTTTTAAAATAATTAAGTTGTGTGAATAATAAAGAATGATTGAAGTTCATATTCGTAATAATATTGTATATTGCTAATATTAAGTAAAGTCGAAGATAAAGTAGGACAATAAAAACTTTTTACTTAATCGACTAAAGAACTATTTGAATTCGCGCGTTTCCCATTCTAGGTAAAAAAGTAATACATAATAGCAAAGCTGTAGACATTCTCTGACAAAATGCTCATAAAGAATATTAAGTATAGAAAAACAGGCACAGATCCACCGGGGATGGGGTTGCCGACGTCCTTGTTTTATGATTTTTTTCCGACCTTTTCCTTTTCCGAAACTTTTAATAATATTTGTAATTTTAGGGGATAATTTACAATACTTAAATGTCAGATTCTCTTATAAAGTTCCATTACTAAACTTCAAAGTACACTATTTTTCAAAATATTTAACAAACTATGTTTAAGTACTTCAAAAACTCTAGAAATATTCAATATCTGAAGTGAAATATTTTCACTTTATTTTTCACGTTCTTTGATTTTAAAAGTTCAGATTCAATATTTTAGAATCCTCTTTACCTTAATTTTTTTTGTTTTGCCACATTATTTTTATAAACTATTATGTAGCACATGTTTCAAAAGTGTGTAATAATTATGTTGATGATAAACATTTAAATAAAGTGCAATAAAGTTCATATCTGTTTTGACAAAACTTTTGAATTTGGAAAAACGTATTTAAGTATATACGTAACGAAATTCAGTAAAAAATGAAACAATTTACAACTTTTGTAACCATACTTAAATTGAACTTACCTTTCCTCCCATTTTTGTGAGTCTCTTGATAGTTACTATTTTCTTATGTTATATTACACCTAACAGGAATATTGATGTAGGATAGTATAGCTTTTAGGATTCGAAGGCGTTGTTATACAAGTAATCCGTCCAATCAAAAGTAGGTAAACGCCGATTGATCCGCTTATCGTGCGACATCCTTTGTCGCATTTCAATTTTACCTTCTGGCTGAATTACCACGGCGTTAAAAATGGCTGAGGAAAGCAGCAGCAACGTGAGTTTTATTGTTTTTTATTAATTTGTTTGACTTGTTAGATTTCAGAAATTAATTTAACATTTTGTAAAGCATGTAAATGGGTTTGTAATTATCTTTCAACAAAAAGAAGGCAACACATTTAAACAAAGCAAAAATGAAATTTACTGTGAACAATTTATAGCATTGGTGTCAGTAGACTTACCATACAGCGCACTGCCAATTAACTTTTTTGTACGGAACTTGTCAATTACAAAAATCAATAAAAAAAATCAAGGATCAATAATATTGCTAAACGCATAATTCCATCATGATTATGTGTCAGAACCTTCAATTATAAGTTTTTGTTTTAGAAAAAGTCAAATTCATCTATAGAAACAATTAATACATTTTACTGTTTAAAATTTAGTGGGATCATATCTTGCGTTGGCCATTATTTTAAATGTTTATAATCACAGTGCGAACATTATCCATTATCAGTTTGCAGTGAAAATAGAAACTGCAACAGTTATGTATAGGTTAAAGTTTATTATAACGTATTTACAAAATTAAATTGGTCAGGTGCGGAGCAGCCGCGCAACCAATTTAATTTTGTAAATACGTACTAAATAATTTCAACCAGCTTAGTGTTTTAAATTATTTTAATAAACATTCGATTTACTGGACTGATTTACAGTTTGTCAATTTACCAGAGTAAATGTTTTACGATTTGTTTGAAATATTGCAATTCTATTGGACAAAAAAATAATGTCAAGCTGTAAATAATTTTAACAATGTGTTCCATTCATTTTGTTGTGAAATGAATGGATTATTAGTTTTTAAAGCACGATAACTATATGTTACAGTTTTATTGCGATATATACAGAGAGTTTTTATATAAGTCAGGCAAAAATGATTACTTCAATGCAGAGGTCATAAAAATAATCGAACAAATTAAAGTGCATAAGCGACAAGCCCCGAACATTTTTAGCAAATACACAGAAAACAGATAACCCGCCTTGGTTAAAACCCGATGAAAAATATAATTTAAAAAAAGCGAAGCGTCATTTCTGTTTGTTCTAATCAACAAGCAACCTCTGAACAGCACACCGGGACAGACATCGTGTTCTATGTTATATCAGATAATAAAAGGATAAATCGGTTACAAAAAGCATTTGGAAAGTAGCATAAATATACAACTGCATATTATATGCCTTGCTTTTGAGTAAAATCTTTCCTTACTTCACAAATGTGAAATTTTCAAATTAATATCAAATTCAATTAACTGAATACGACAATGTTCACATGATCAAAGCCATTTCGTTTAATGTTTTAAAGATGCATTACGAAAGAAAGGTTTTGGCAAGTAAATTGTAAACTGGTTGCGAAAGAATGCAGTACGAAAGTGTACAGAGGGCTGAGTACAGGGTACATGCTTTGCGCTCACTATCAAAATGTTTTAAAAGCCGAAATATGTCGATGGATTAAATTTGAATATGGTTACTACAAAGCTAAGTAAATATTTATTTTCATTTATATACGTAATGCGTAATAACCATCCGAACTCGGTAACGGAGGCATATTTCAAAATGTTTTCCTGTTCTCTCTGAATTGTGTGTGATTGAATTTAATTGTGATGATCTTATCGATCTGGGTTTATTGGTTGTATTTATTTGCATTTGGTTGATAAATCGTATTTGGTTGCTGAGTTATATTTTATTGGTTGATGTTAGTTGAGTTGTATTGGGCTATTTTGTCTTGTCATTATTTTCACAGATTATGCTTTGGTTTTGAAGATATCTATACACATTGGTTGTTTTGGTTTAAGTTGAAATGTTATGTGGATAAGATGCTATGAAGTTAATTTTTTTGCTTGAGTGTTTGTAGTTTATAATGTAACTTATTGAACACATGTATTGTGGGGCATTTTTATTTTTTTGGGTCGTCAGTCCATACAAATAATGGTAGCGAAATTTCAGATCCTGATATGCTTATTTGAAAAATCCAAAAGTAGTCCGAACTCATCGAAGCGGTTACTTCCCTTTATAAGTACACTAACTCCGAAAAATTAAGGGGAGATCACTGTGTAAAGATTGTCAAATGACAGGCGCATTAATTTTCAAGCCTTCTTGGGGAAGAAAAAATAGTTCCCGATTGGTCGAAGATTTCTAATATTGTGTAATTCTTTACAGATAAACATGCTTAAATTAAGCTCCATGATTATTTACATCAGTGTTAAACAACAGGTTTACCGTGAACAAAACATCTCGAAATTAATAAGGGTTACAAACCCTAATTGAGAATAATAATGTTTTCTTCAGGCTGTTATTTTATAACTTTCCCGTGGTCGAGGGGTTACATGCTCGTTTAGTGGAGTTCAAATCCCAGTTAAGGCAACTCATGATTTTTTTGTTTTTTGTTGTTGTTTTTTAATTGTTTTTTAAAAAATTGTTTAAGCCAAATAACCATTGAATTGAATATCAGTGTTGCAATTAGCCACATAGCCAATTTACTACAGTTATAACACTGGAAACAGCATTTGTGGCACTATACAAAAACAAATTGGTTTTTAATCTCACAACCTTCACCTTTCTGACATTCTGAGACCCAAACAAAGTCAACGCCTTCTGTGCTTTGATTATTGCTGTGTTTGATCATAATTTGTAGGGAGATTAGGCTGGCCTGAGTGATGAATTACACAGCATTTAACGATAAACTGTGCAATATTATACTACAATGCAAGAAAAACTAATACCTATTTCAATCTTAACATGCTAATAAAAAGAGAATTGATAAAATATGTTGAACTTATTTGAGCAAAGAAGTAAATGTCTTAACGTCATTTGGTTTTTTGATGTCATGTCTGACGTCATACGACTTTTAAGCATGTGTTTGTTATTTTTGTGAATATATTGAATCGATTGCCCTATCTGTTTGATAGGGAAATAATGTGAAGCGTGTTAGAATTTGTAATTTAGTATAATTCTATAATATTGGTCCACTAAAATATTTATAGAGCCACCCCAAATTTACAGTCAGTGGTCCAGGTGGCCACCAAACTTATATGGTTAGTTTTTATCCCTGCCATGACGCATCAAACATATCTTTTATCTTTAAGTATTAATATTTCCCCGTTTATGTCAATGCACAATAAATCACCTTTATCAATTTTCATCTTCAAGGATACATGGGATAGCTGTTTTCAGATAAGTACCACATAAAATTTATTGATAGCTAAAGCCTACATATATCTTTTGCAAACTAAAGCCTATTTTATCATACAAAAATGATTGATTTGTAAGGTATTTGCCCTGTTTAATACATGTATTTATTTGAAACGTCAGTGAAACCACGCTTTATCATTAAACAAACAGTAATAAATGTTAATCATTTACAAGCATTTACATGTCATAAAAAGATAACACTTTATATTTTCACACTGGCCAAAACTTTCGCAGAAGCGTTGGATCATCGCAACAGAGGTAGGGTATTCGTCACAGAAGCGGTGGATAAATATGGCCGTTTGCTTTGTCGGGTTATGACTGAATTTTACTTTATGTTTTAAATTGAACCGGGAACCCACATATGTACTCTTCTAACTTATAATACACACACGGTACAATCTATTGCCATTTTTGCAAACACTTCTGCCCAGTTTGCCGAAGAGACGCCTTTTTGTATAATTTTGGTTAAAACACATCGTATGTATGTTACTTAATAAATTGTTATTCCCCAAAATTGATAACAACGCAGACGGAGGTGGATGCAATTGCAACGCAGTGCGGTGGGCCGGTACCATTTATGGCTATTGTAAGGGTTTAACTCGACATATGACGCACTTTTAAATGGAATGCAACCTTTTTCTTACTTTAACATCAGAGAAAAGTGTTTGTTTAGTGTTTCAAACGATAGAATTTTATAAAAAACTAGATGTTCGAGGTCCTATTCTATTTTCCTTTATAGAAAATTCCGTGGCCGATGTATTACCATAGAGTAGTCTATGTTCAACAAACTATTTCATTTCATTACTGAAGAATATTTTTTTGTGATCAGATTTGAAAAAAGATCGCATGCTCTAGATTCAACAACCAACATATTCGAAGAGATACTCGTAAAGATTAACAGAACATGCTTCTTGAATATACGTTTGGAGCCAACCAGGCGGTGATATGACGGCAGAGAAAGGGATATCGTTAGATGTCCCTAAAATGTGCACCATTAAATACAAAATAAATTAATAGTAAAACATGTAGCGCTGTATGACGTGCACGGTTTATAACAAAACCATTGCGGTTATTGGTCTACTATTTTTAAAGCTGTTTAACGCGCTATGTTGAACAAAGATCAATTTATGATATTACCAGCCGAAAGAATTTTCAGTTGTAGGAAGCTGGAAGACGACCTCGGACATCTATTTTGTATATATAAATATATTGTTTTACACATCAAATAAACACGTTTGTCTACTGTCAAAGAAAGAAAAATGTTGTACTCTACTGAAAAATGTGTCATATATCAAATTAAACCCTCCAAATTGACATCAATGCTCTGGGGCCCACCACACTGCATTGCTATTGAATCCACCTCCGTCTGCGTTATATTCAATGTTTGGCAGGGTAATAACAATTTTCAAATTTTTCAAAACATGGTTGTTTTGTGCAAGTGTCATACATACGATGTGTTTCTGGTGTACTTAGGGGTAGTTTTGCTCACATTTGTACGTGGTTTAAGCACAATTTGGCAAAACGGGCGTCCCCTCGTCAAACTGTACAGAAGTGTTTGCACAAATGGCAATAAATTGCCCCGTGTGCGTGTTAATTGGAAGGGTACATATGTGGGCTCTTGTCTCACCAGGTGTTTTCAGTAAAACATTTAAGAATAAAGTAAAATTCAGTCATAAACTTACCGACAACAATAAACGGCCATATTTTATCCACCGCTTCTGCGACAAATATACCACCGCCGTTGAGATGGATCCACCGCTTCTGCAAAAGCTTTGGCCAGTGTGAAAATATTAAGTGTTATCTTTTTATGACATGTAAATGCATGTAAATGATTAACATTTATTGGCGACGCCGGTGAGCGGCGTCGTCTCTTATGGAATGCTTTTTAATTTTGCCTATGGAAGGAGCTGTTATTATTAGCAGTTAATGTCATATTGTGTTAATAAGTTTTGTTTTGATTCGTAAAAATCAAGTAAACAAATATGTTGTTCTATTTGTATTTAATAACTTTATGTAAAAAGCATGTGCATTGTGATATTATTTTCACGAAATTGCAGGCTCAGTTTAACAGCTTGTCCCTTAGCTTTATTGGCAATACTAAAACCTGGATTTCGAATATCGTTGTGGTCTACATTGATGCCGTAAATTCTTTTTCATTCATTTATATATTTTCAAAGTTTTTTACTGTTTGTTATGGTGGCTGATTTAAGCCATGTAGTATTTTCGCTTCTTCGCCTCTAAATGCGAAAATGCGAAAACACGTAAGTTTTGTCTTTGTCGGCTCTTCGTGTTCTCGCATTTTCGGATTTTCGAGGCAATATAGAAGAAGGGCGAAAATACGACATTTGAAATATGTCGTATATTCGCATTCCATCTGTCGTATTTTCGCTTTTTCAAAAGTTACATTTTTGCGTTGTAGTATTTTTGCTCTTCCGCTTTGTTACGTTTTCGTATTGTTACATTTTCGCATTGTCGCATTTTCGAGTTCCGGTTGTACATGCGCATGGAGACATCAATCTGAAAATACCTAAACGTTACAGCTAATGACATTTTTTGTACCATTAGTTTATTGTTTTCTTTCTTGTTTCAAAGCGCTAAGTACATTGAACTAAGAAAAGCACAGTATAATACAATATGATGTCAATACAAAATTCTTATTTTTTATGAATTTGAACTGTACTCCTATTTTATTGATATTCGTGCAATATGTGTAAGATGGCAGACAGTATGACAATCAAATTATTAAATTAAACCATCAAACTTGTATTTTCAAACTTTATCCAACATGCACTCTATGTTATCAAATAAAGTATATCTTACAAAACTCTAGTACTAGAATTAACAATCATTATAAAATGTTTTCCTGTGAAAATACACCTCATATCTATTTTATACGGAAGCCCATTGAGGCCGTTTTTTGTTAGAAGTTAGAACCTTAGAACTTAGATCTTAGAACTAAGAGGTTCCGTAAAGGTTGGAAACACCATATTCACTGCAAGAGAGACAAGAAGATGTAAGTGAGAAACTTTAATAAACTATTATATTTCAAACACATTAGAGGAACTAAAAATTCAACGCTAGCATTGATTCAAAAAATTTTCATTTATAACGGCACAGAAACTGTATCAGGTTTGAAAAGTTATTTGTATGGAAAGAGTTTAACAAATAAGCGTTTAGAATCCTTCGTAGGCAAGGTTGCACCAGTGGATTTCATTTTTCAAGGATCTTATTGATTTCAAAGATTGGATATTACAAATCCTGTACACATTGAATGCCTCAGATATTGTTTTATGGATAAGATCCAAGCAGAAATCGAAATGAAAGAAATTTGAAATACATTTCGGAAGACCTGATACAATGTAGTTTGTACCTGGTATCTATGGTGGGCATAACGTTGGTCATCGTGTTGATCGAGAAGACAGATATGCCAGAACTTTATGGCCTCATTGTAACGAAACCGAGAAACTTATTCGAGTGTTGTCTTCGCATAACAGAAAGCTTTTGACAGCTATTAAACGGATCGTTAAAATTGTACCGTAAGTTTTTGCAGATGATGCTGGAGCATTTACAATGACATACAATTAACATGTAACTCGGTTTCGTGTTGGCATTCAAAATTATTAATTATAAATTATACTATTTATGAATTATTATATTTCTTGTATAATTAATTATAAGTCTAACATTAGATTTATGTGATTTCTGACCCTTCAAACTGTGTGTCCAAATTATATCCTTTCTGCTAAATGATGCCAGGAATCTTGTTGATATACCTATTGAACTGTTTCAAAATAACTGTTTATGCGAATGTCTGGTGTAGTTACAGCTTCAATAAATGGCCCGATCAAATTGCGTGTCTATTTTACATTTTAAATTACATGTATGTGCACTTTGCATTGACGGTCAATCCTTCCGTGTTTCCATTTCTACTAGGTCAAGATCACAGTGGCCACTTGAATAAAAGATAACCATTGCCTTAATTTTAACGAAGTGCACTTCTGTATTAATATTTGATGAAATTATCAGCGGTTTAATACTGATTGAGGTTACCATGATATAAAAGTATATTAAAAGACAAGGTTTGTTTATATAGTATTGAAATAAATTGTCATTTGCTACAATTTCCTCAGGTGACAAAGGGGCATACTTCTGCACAAATTATTGATGGTGTGACCTGCACTTAGCTACAAATTGGGGCCATCAGTATATTTCACAAGGAATTGCATTACTGAATAGGCACATTATAATTTTACAAAAGAAGTATTTCATCGTCATATTGACAGGGTACCGAATGATAGCTTATTAAGTAATTGTTGCATAACTACCTATAATACTAGATGTAAAGCGTGCAAAAATAATTAAATAATCCATAGCGATTTTATAAAAACCTCATGCCATTATTGTGGCTACAGTTGCATGTTCCTTTAGATTTCAGTGATAAGGCAAATCATAGATTGCAAAAGTACGTTTATTTATTGATTTTTTTATATGCCCGAAAAAATTTCGGGCATATTATGTTATACCCCCTGGCGTCCGTACATCCGTCTGTCCGAGCTTACATATGATAGTTATGAGCTTCATTCCGTAGTTAAATAAAGAACAAAAACTCATAAAATTAATAATGTGAGCTATTTTTTATGAGCTTATGGACTTATGTCCAGGCCCCGTGTTTACAAAGGAAAGATCAGGTTCAGGATTAAGTGATCCTGATTTTATTTTCTTTGTTTTTTAAAACTAATATTGATCGTATTTGCTAGAATGAATGGTACATAGAGATAATATAAAATTTTGCTGATTTGCAAAGAAACAATCCTATTTTGGGATAAAATAGACACATATCGAAACAAATACAAAAATAATCGGATCAAAATAAGGATCAATTTTAGGATCAATATCAATATTTGGATTAACTGTAAAATGCCCATATCTTGCAAAAATAACAATTAATTTATTCTAAAATTACAAAAACATGCTATTTCAAGTCCAGTTTTATCATGTTAATATTAAATATTTAATCTATGAGAATAAACAATGGAGAATATTTGAGTTTTTAGATTTGATCCTGATAATGATCTTGATCCTTCAATTTTTGTTAATACGGGGCCAGGTGTAGTTAATGAGCTTATTTGCCTTTTACATATCAAATGTTGGTACATCCGTCTGTCCGTCCGTTAGCAATTTGGTTTCCGAAGCATAACTTAAGTTCCATTTGGTCCACAATATTCAAACTTCATAGGATGATTGTCCATATTGGGTGGAAGACCCCTATTAATTTTAGGGTCACAAGTTCAAAAGCCAAGGTCACTGTTAACTTAAAACTGAAAACAGTTTCCGGGGCATAACTTTAGTTCTGTTTGGCCCACAATATTCACACTTCATAGGATGATTGTCCATATTTGGTAGAAGACCCCTAATAATTTTGGGGTCACAAGTTCAAAGGCCAAGGTCACTGTTAACTTAAAACTGAAAACAGTTTCCGGAGTATAACTTAAGTTTTGTTTGGCCCACAATATTCATACTTCATAGGATGATTGTCCATATTTGGTAGAAGACCCCTAATAATTTTGGGGTCACAAGTTCAAAGGCCAAGGTCACTGCTAACTTAAAACTGAAAATAGTTTCCGGAACATAACTTAAGTTCCATTTGGCTCACAATATTCAAACTTCATATAATGATTGTCCATATGAGGTAAAAGACCTCTATTGATTTTGGGGTCACAAGGTCAAAGGTCAAGGTCACTATTACCTTAAAACTGAAAACAGTTTCCGGAGCATAACTTTAGTTCCATTTGGCCCACAATATTCAAACTTCATAGGATGATTGTCCATATTGGGTAGAAGACCCCTATTGATTTTGGGGTCACAAGGTCAAAGGTCGAGGTCACTATTACCTTAAAACTGAAAACAGTTTCCGGAGCATAACTTAAGTTCAATTTGGCCCACAATATTCAAACTTCAAAGGATGATTGTCCATATTGGGTAAAAGACCCCTATTGATTTTGGGGTCACAAGGTCAAAGGTCAAGGTCACTATTACCTTAAAACTGAAAACAGTTTCCGGAGCATAACTTAAGTTCCATTTGGCCCACAATATTCAAACTTCATAGGATGATTGTCCATATTGGGTAGAAGACCCCTATTGATTTTGGGGTCACAAGGTCAAAGGTCAAGGTCACTATTACCTTAAAACTGAAAACAGTTTCCGGAGCATAACTTAAGTTCCATTTGGCCCACAATATTCAAACTTCATAGGATGATTGTCCATATTGGGTAGAAGACCCCTATTGATTTTGGGGTCACAAGGTCAAAGGTCAAGGTCACTATTACCTTAAAACTGAAAACAGTTTCCGGAGCATAACTTAAGTTCCATTTGGCCCACAATATTCAAACTTCATAGGATGATTGTCCATATTGGGTAAAAGACCCCTATTGATTTTGGGGTCACAAGGTCAAAGGTCAAGGTCACTATTACCTTAAAACTGAAAACAGTTTCCGGAGCATAACTTAAGCTCCATTTGACCCACAATATTCAAACTTCTTAGGATGATTGTAAATATTTGGTAGAAGACCCCTATTGATTTTTGGCTCACAACGTCAAAGGTCAAGGTCACTTTTACCTTATAACTGAAACCAGTTTCCGCTCAATAACTTAAGTATTAATCAACCTACAGCTGTTAATTTTTTTAGGATGAACAACAATGTCCAATACATGACCCCTATTGATTTTAGGGTCATAAGGTCAAAGGTCAGGATCACAATGATCTTTACACTGAAAATTGTGGTTTCTTGAGCATAACTTAAGTTTCATTTAGCCCAAAGTGTTCAAACTTCATAGGTTGATTGTCAATATTAGGTAGAAGACCCCTATTGATGCTTAGTTTAATTACCATGTCTTACAAATGCTTGAACCTTACTAAAAACACTTTCAGGCATATAATGCTCCGCCTAGCGGTGCTCTTGTTTCTGTGTGTCGGCCTTTTGTTCAAAGAAGTGTCAGCATCAGAAGAACCATATCAATTGATTTTCACGCGATACATTTGCACTTGCGCCTGCCTTTTAGACTAGTAAGGACACTGTGCAGGCAAAATGTCGAACTTAGACATTAGAACTTAGACATTAGTTATTAGCACTTAGT
Source organism: Ruditapes philippinarum (assembly GCF_026571515.1). NCBI lineage: Eukaryota > Metazoa > Mollusca > Bivalvia > Venerida > Veneridae > Ruditapes > Ruditapes philippinarum. The sequence goes on along the minus strand of NW_026862068.1, from coordinate 44,568 downwards.
AATAAGAACTTAGTTATTAGAACTTAAACATTAGAACTTAGTTCTTAGAACTTAGACATTAGAACTTAGTTATTAGAACTTAGTTATTAAACTTAGTTATTAGAATTTACTTATTAAAACTTAGTTATTAGAACTTTAAAAACTCGGTTTTGAAAAAGCTAAAAGAAGGAAACATAACTCCGTTCTCATACATAAAACTTTCTTCAAGTTACAGTAAACTGCTAAACCTAATACAAGATATTTATCTTATTGATCACAAAAAATAATATCACACTCTCGACAAGAACTTGTTGATGGCATACCCCCGTGCACACTCAATAAATAGTTAATACTTCATCTCTGTTACAATAATATTTATAGTAATTATCAATGATATCTGTAGGTCTACATCAACTATTCTTAGAAAAAAGACCGTATGATCTTAGGGATACCATGAGACAAAAGGTCAAGAAATGCTTAAGTTATGGTAAAATCCAATAAAATCTATGATGAATGTGTGACTTTAAGCCAAAACAGTTCAAGAAATACTCAATTTTGGAACATGTTATAAATGAATATTATTTTAGATCAAGGTCATCTTAAGTTCAAGGCCTTATATTCACAGTTAAGTAAGTATATTCGACTCTCGTTCTTACCACAAGGATGGTTATGTGTGAATATGACGGAGGAAGGTAGTCTAGTACTGGTGTACCTTTCCAGGAACGATGGTTAGGAAACTACCCGCCTATATGACTGAAATACTGTTGGAAAAAGGCGTAAAATGAAACAAACAAACAAACAATATATGTGAATATGAGCCGAATGTTAATGTAACATAAGCTTATGTTTAAACAAATATAATAAAATGGTGCATATTGTTGAATGGAAAATGCAACTCACAATACCTCATGCTCAGGTATGCTTTTTACGGATGATATACTAAAAGTTGATCTGAAGAAATAAAATTGGAAATACAGAGCAACCTAGTACATTCGTCGTCATGTACTCAAAAATACACCAGACGAACGATATGAATAAAAACTCAAACATGCAAATCTTATCTACATTGAATAAATATATCAAAGTGAATTATTATATCATGTTATAAAAACCTCAAAAACAATAATACACAGTTTGTAAACCTGTGAATTAAAGTAATTTTAAACTTAAAAAACTTGACAATTGATATGCCTTTAACTTGTCGTAACCATTTACATGCCACACAAAGTAAGTACATTTCGGGATATATCTTCGCCGAGATGATCGGTGGCTTTGCGTTCATCAGTTCCTTTTGGATGATCCTCATTACAGAATGTCTATGCATTGCAACCGGTAGTCAGTCTCCAATTTGCGCTACATCGATCGAAACCTACACACTTTGCACTCCTATGGATAACTGCAATAATCGTCCTTAGGTGTACGTGTTCTGTGTTGGACAATTTTTAAAGCTTTCAATATCAGTTTAATATTCTTGTAAAATAAACTATAGGTAAGTATTTTTAATCAGTTCTAGGCTTGTTAAATGCGCCCCCTCTGAGAATAACAGCTAAATCCATGATCCTTGTGTTATAACAGCCATTTCCCAACGTACATGCCCATGTAAACACCATTTTCGTCGGTCGTCGAGAAAAGGAATAAATAAGATTCTGTCATAGGAAATATAATCAAATTATTTTTGTACACATTAGAAAACAAACAAAACTTTCAGTTACACAATTTTAAATACTGTTCCAAATTTGACAATTGGGGAATTACACAAAGACTGGCAACAGATATCAGTTTTTACGCTTGTTTCCCTCATTGTAGATATTTTTTGTTGGCTACAATGGGCTAAATAGCCACCTTTTCCCACAGGCACGAGTATCGAACCTGGGAAGAAAAAATATAACCAGATTGATAAAAAAAACTGTATTCATCTTAAATGTGTCAAAAACCAAAAAAAAATATTTGTAAAATATGTTCCCCTATAAAAATGTATAAGTTAAGAGAAGGCCGGAAACTCCAGATTTGAGCCAAGGGTTTCATTTCCTATCCTTTGTGAAAACAATTGTCCAGACAATTAAAAAAACTTTTATCACTATTTCATGTTTTTGTTAAACTTCCAAACATAGAACATAGTACGTAAACATAGACTTATGAATGTTTGTCAGCTGAGTACGGGTCAGAATCACATGAATTTACTAAATAATATTACTAAATACATTAAATTGGACTACTGACAACTGTCAGTAGCATCTGATACACACGAGATTCGAGTTTCAAACCTCTCCACGGTCTTTTATTCCTTTCTACGCCATTTTAAATCAGCTGTTCGGTATTTTGTATCGAGTATTTTGATTGGCCAATGGCAACGAAACCGCAACGTTTCGCACGAGGATGCCTAATGGCGTAGAAAGCGATTGAAAGACCGGGTATATGTTTGAAACTCGAATCTCGTGTTAACAGATGCTACTGACAGTTGTGATAAAGTTATACTAATACAATCACCTAATCTTTTAACATAATAGCTATATCTCTGCATTCTAAAAAAAAAATTGAAATTAAAGAAATATAAACAGAAGTTTACCTCACGTACATCGTCATGTCTATCTTCCAGTCAATATGGCGTTTTCCTAAGTTCTGAGATCTAAGTTCTAAGATCTAACATCTAAGTTCGAATTGTTGCCTTTTAACTTCTAACTCAAAACGGCGTCAATGGGCTTCCGTACATTTATGTATCCATTATAATAATTGTTGCATTAATAGATTCAAAACAATCTGAAAGCCTTACCGTTATATTATTTAATTATTTTACATGTGCAAGGAGCGGGATGATACTTTTAAATTATACATCTACGTGAATACAACATATGTTATATACTATTAAATAATTATGTATCAGTGTGATCAGACATTACAAAACTTAATAATAATGGTAATAATAATAGATTGATGTCTCCATGCGCATGTACAGCAGGAATGCGAAAATTTAACAATGCGAAAATGTAACAATGCGAAAAACGAAAATGCAACAATGCGAAAATGTAACAATTTGAAAATGTAATAATGCGAAAAACCGAAAATGCGAAGAGACGACAAAGTTATACTTTGTCTTCTTTTTGTGTTTCCGCATTTTTGTATTTTGAACACGACGAAAAGCAAAAATACAACAGATTGAATGCGAATATACGACAGGTTTTATGTATCGTATTTTCGCCCTCCATTTGTCGTAATTTCGCTTTGTTGCCTCGAAAATCAGAAAAAGCGAAAACACGATGAGACGACAAAGTCCAACTTAGTCGTCGCTACGTGTTTTCGCATTACGTTGATGTCAATTTGGAGAGTTGAACATATGACACACTTTTCAGTAGAATACAACCTTTTTCTTACTTTGACATCAGAAAAAATGTTTATATGATGTTTAAAACAATAAAACTATATTGATATTTGCATTGAGTACCATTTTATAACTGAAGTTGTTTTGTTTTTGTTTTGACTAGATTTTTTATCAAGGTTCAACAACAAGCATATTTGAAGAGATACACGTAAAGATTAACAGAACACGCTCCTTGAATATGAAGAACAATCTCAGTTTTGAATGTCACTTTGTTATAGATACTGAGAACATCAATTTATATTTGTATCAAACGAGTAGTTTTATAACCTTTCTGTTGAAAATGTGTCGTATACATATGCGTACATGCACAGTGCGTTCAATAGAGTGAAGGTATTAATTACCCGCACTCCAGAGCATGCCCGTATATCGGCTCATCTATTATGGGGTTTACTTATTGTGACGGCAGAGAAAGTGGTATTGATAGTTTTCACTAAGTACCAAATTGAATTTACTAACGACCGCATCGTTCCAATGGCAGACTGTAAAGCAGTTTACCAGAACTATAGTTAACTTCACTTTCGCAAGGAACTAAAAGTTCTGTACGTACATGACAGAGCAGAGGTACAGTTTCAAACACTAAATCAAGTTAAAGTCCATCTAAAATAAGTGAATTCATATATACAAAAGGAAACAATACATTATTTATATATTAAAGAAACCGAAAGTATAAAAAATGCCAACCTGTTGACATTTAGTCGGATTTGTTTAAAATTGTACATCAGAGGGCATATTCAAATTTAAGGGGATTGTCAGACATATTTTCAATGAAAATTATACCGAAACAGACTTTATTTTCAAATATATACATTCGTTTTACATTATCTGTACATGAAAATCAAAAATGTTTTGTAATGTGAAGCTGATGAATGAGAATGTTTTTTATGTACTTTTGTTTTTATTGAAGGCTCGCAAAGTAAATCGTGTCATTACGCAGTAAATCCTAAAAGACACGGCTTATAACAATCCTTATTTGGAAACATTGAACTCCATTAATAAAAAACATCTGTGATGAGATGAATATATTTTATTATTATTATTATCATTATTATTATTGTTATTATATTTTTGTGTGTATTGATATGTTTGTATGTTTGACCAGTTGGTTTTAAGGTGGAAAGCTTGAATTTAAGGATGCGCAAAATTTTTGATGATTTTTAGGCTATTTCTATTGTGTTACCCAGTATGAAATCCTTCAAAAATAGCGGCTAGCTGTTGCATAATGAAAACTTTTACAGAAATAAAATGGAAGCGATCTCTGAAAACGAGAGTAAACATATATGTAGTAATAAACATTTCTTTGACGTTTCATCAGAATTCCTTCATGCGTTTAGGAGATATGCTCTGAACAAAATCTGTATATTTTATCATTTTTTGTGACCTTGACCTTACATACATTAACATTAATTACATGTTTCACACCCTTAGTCATTATACTGACCATTTGTGTTTCAATCCCTCAATAGATGATGACTACATGGTCCAAATTCACATTTTCTTATTTTCATTTGAACTTTGACCCCTGTGTGTGACATTAACCTTACGGACGGACGGACCTTAATTTTGCATGCAAAACTTCGCAAGTTATATTGACGTTCTTCTATGCATGTAGAAGTTTTGCTTCAGATAAGCGTTTTTTAAAGACCTCTAAATGTGATTTTAACCTTTGATCTGGAGACCTAGTTCATGCGCACGGTACTGCTTGTCAAAGTTGTTATCATTTCTATGAAGTTTTTTAGAGTCCCCCATGCATGTAGGAGATATGCTCTGGACAATATCTCTATATTTGATCGTCTTGAGGGACCATGACCTTGCATATTGATCTAAATTACATGTTTGACATATGTTGTCATGATAAATGACCATTCGTGTTTCATTCCCTCAATAAATGTTTACTTAATGGTCCGAATACACATTTCATATTTTTATCTGAACTTTGACCCCTATGTGTGAACTTATTCATAGGGACCTAAATTCTGCACGCGACACTCCGCCTCACAATGGTGACCATGTGTGCCAAGTTATATTGAAATGCCTTCATGCATGTAAAAGTTTTGCTTGCGACCTCAAAGTGTGACCTTAACTTTTGACCTAGAGACCTGCGTCAAGCAGGCTACACAGCTTCTCATAGTGGTAAAATGTCTATGAAGTTTCATTAAAATTCCTCCAGGCGTGTAAGAGATATGTTCCAGACTAAATTTAACGCCGCCCTTAGGCAAAACCGCCCTTTCGCCCACCAGGGGCGAAACTATAATACGACCCGTTTTTCAAACGGGCATATAACAAAAAGGACATCTAAAAGTATATTTCATCCTGAGTGGGCAAATAGATCGGGATATTTCTTTAGATCCGAAAGTTACTATATATATACAAACATCCACTCAATATTATGTTTATTGTGATGTAATACCACTAGCTAACTTAATTTTATCATCAATGTACATCTTCCGATTTAACGGTAGTGTTGTGACATTCAACGGCAAATAAATATTGTGCAACATTTAATTAACGTCACCATTGCGACGTTTAATGGTGGAAGGGAAGGGACAACGATAATGTTGTTACAACTTTTGGCCCAACCCGTTTGTATCTACTGTTGATTACGTTTGTAAAATTGTGAAATTGTATATTATAAGTTATTTATACAATAAACTATTATTTAACTAATCTAATAGTGGAAGATATTATTAGATTTATCGGTGCTATATCTTTAACAACAATGCTGCGACTATAGCGGCAAGTGCGACCTTAAGTGGCGTTGCGATATTATACGTTGCACTCGTGACCATGACCTAACTGACCCCTAACTCAATCGAAAGGAGAAACCCCAATTTTATGTTCCTAAAAGACATCTGACAATGAAATAAGATAAATACACCTAAAAAGTGTAAAATCCATTATTTAAATTGGTGACATTGACCCAAATAACCCCTAACTAAACACAAAGGAAGAGAATCTCTCCTTGCAGTTTGTTTTAAACATGAAATAAATCAACTTAAAAATAAGGCTGTATGAGCAAAAAAGTTTAAATTTGATTTTTACACCAGTGACATTGATCCACAAAATATTAGAATACAATTCAAGGTATCAACCTACTACATATGAAAGATATTATAAAATAAACGGAAAAAATTGAAAATGAATCCAACTTGCCAGAATAGGTTAACTATTTTCAAAGTAATTAAAAGTGAAATAACTGGAAAAAATGGATGGCACGGTTATATTTCTTGGCAATACCATGTACTTTGCATTGATCAGTACGTTTGGAAATAAAGAAGCCATTATTATAGATAGAACTTAAAATATATCCAACTTGCCGGTTTAAGTCAACCAATTATTCATTTTTAAAGTGCTGTGAAAGGCAATAAATTGGTAAAAATGGAAGCCATAGATATGTTACTTGCCCGGGTCATATACATTGTATTGTTTAGTAAGTGTGCAAATTATTAATCCTGTGGGATAGGTTGAACTTAAGAAAAAATCAACTTGCCATTTTATGTTAACCTCGCACGGACAGACGTTCGGACGGTTGAATTACTACATACCCGGGGGCATGAAAAAAAAATGTCACCACATCATACATGTTTCTATTGAAGTTTATATTATCAGTTTAACTATTAGATATTGCAATAATTATTACACTTTCATCACTCTGGAAACTATTGGTAAAGCTTTTATAAAATAACTAGTTTCTTTTTTAAATCAGATATACGAATTTGACAAAGTCGACAAAGAATCAATAGAAATAAAGCATGGCGAGAAAATACAACACGAGCTTCTAAACTGTGCATTTGGTTTCATTGAAAAAAGGTCCAGAGCAAACATCAAGGGAAGTTTTGAACTAATAATAAGAGAAGACAGTAGTGAAGAAATTCGCTTAATAGCTGGAGGAAAACAGCATAAATTCCTCGCAACATATGACAGCAACGGAAAACCAAAGGTACAATTTCTTTTAAAAAGCTTTTAAGTTGCAATTTATCTTTTATTGCATATATAATTTACGAAAACCTTTAGGACCAACGCCTAAATGTGAGTATGATAATGAAACAAAACACACAATCGCAACTGGAGATAATGATAAAACGACAATACGATAACGAAATTGCGAGTTTTGAGTTTTCGTTTTAGTACTTCGCTTTGTCGTTTTCGAACTCTTTTGCATTTTCGTTAACGTATTTTATTTTATGTTTTTTAGTGTATTACCAATTTATCCGTAAAAATCATATTTATATTTTATAAGTCCACATTTTAAAAGTCCACAGTTAAAATTGTTAAAATATATTTTTACATTTTCCAGTGAATAGACGACTTTTAAATGTTTCCCGCTGTTCAAGATATTATTGGCATATTTAAGTATCATACGAGCAATAAATTCATACATGAAGTACAGCATTGTTTTTGTGTAAGATGTAAATTCATTTCATGTCAAAAGCCACTGGTGAGAAAAGTATTAACTTATAGGCATCTACAAAACTGATATAATGATTTCCTTCAAGTCACTTTTTTGTTTTGCCAAGGGGTCACTTGATTTTTAAAGACTTGTATAGGAAATACATTTTAGTTTTATTCTGTGTAACTACAATGTTGAGAGCTTAGATATTTTGCACGTAGAAAAGTCTTGATGACCTCTACAAAACTGATATTAATCATGTTCCTTGGATTGATATTTGCCTTGCCCTTGTCCTGCCTTATATATGTGTGTAACTAAAATGCACATAATATTCGGATGGGGCGTCCGTGGCCGAGTGGTTAAGGTAATTGACTTCAAACCACTTGCCCCTCACCACTGTGGGTTCGAATCCCGACAGGGTCTTTGGATTCTTTCATATGAGGAAGCTATCCAGCTAGCTTACGGAACGTCGGTGGTTCTACTCAGGTGCCCGTTCTTGCCTGAAATAATTCACGCAAGATCGTCCTCCACCAGTAAAGCTGGAACGTCGCGATATGACCTATACTGTGTCGATGTGACGTAAAACCCAAAACAAAAACAAAACAAAAAAAATAATATTCGGCATGTAGCATTGCGTAGTCGACCCCTGCAAAAGTGTCGTAGATCATGACCCTTGTGCATCATGAGGTTCACATAGTTTATGTAGACTTATAAACACATCTTAAAAACAAAAAAGTATCTTTAAGAAAGATACTCGCCGAAGTAAAACTAGTAAGTTTTCCATGCAAAGTCATATTGAAATGTTAGCGTAGCTTGCATAACAATGACATAATAATTTATTGTAGGGTTAATAATCTTGAAAAAATGGAGTACCTTAAAGTGTATTGTTTCTAAACAAACCTGTCGTGTTTCGGTGGGTGAACTCAATTTTTAACACCAACATCTGCGCAGTCGGTAAAACAATTATTTAAAATAAATAAAATATATAAGAATAACTAGTATGAACATTATATTAATTGAACACACCAATTACACAGTATTGAACGTCATAATCTATGGGCACCTGATAAGTTCTGATAATATACTCGTTATTTTGGACAAAATGCAAAAATCAGATCTTATGAAAAATAAACTCAGTAAGTTCTTACGAAAAATAAACTGTTCACTAATGTAATGTGATCTGAATGCAAGAAGTATTGTTAAACAGAACTTAAATATCTGTGAAATTTTACTAGAAAAATAAAGAACTATTCTGTACATTTTATTTTTGAATCATTCTTTATATTTTATTTCATTATCACAATAACTGTCCTTAACATTTTAGTTTAGAACTATCTTAGACTGACAAGAACTATTCTTTACATTTTATTTTAGAATGGCCAATGGGATTCCCAGATTTCATTTTGTTATTTCAATATGACCAATGAAAACCTTTCTTGTATTCAGCTCTTCCCTATAATTTTTACAGGAAGTCAAACTTGTGTTTGACACCAGATGACCCATATTCGAACTTGACCTAGAAATCAACAAAACAACCTTTCTGACCAATTTCCAGGACATTTTGATAAAAAAGTAGCCTCTAGAGTGTTAACAATGTTTATACATGTTTTAGCGAGCTGTGTGACCTAGTTTTGACCTCCGGCGACCAATATAGAAATCATCAAAAGAGCCTCTCTTACTTTCCAGGATATTTGGACCAAAACAGTAGATTGTTGATGTTTTACCATAAAAGGGCTGTGTGATCTAGTTTTGACTCCAGACAATACACATTCATACTTGCACAGAAATCGTCAAAACAACATTTCTAACCAATTTCCTAAAGTAGCCTTTAAAGTGTTATTAAGGTTTTTATATATTTGAGCAGTGTAACCCAGGTATTTGACCTCAAGCAACTCATTTTCGAATTTTATTTAGAAATCACAACCTTTCAGATAAATTTCCGGGATATTTAGACCTAAACATTAGCCTAAAGAGTGTTAACAAGTTTTTTTTTTAATATTTGGGGCTGTTTGACGTAGTTTTTGACCTTAGGCCAACAGCCAATAAGTTGTCAGGTTATTTATCTTTTTTGACATACAAGGTAAATGTGACCTTTACCATTGACCCCCATGACCACAAAATCAAAAGGGGTGCTTTACTTGCCAAGTCCAATCCACCTACAAAGTTTTAGGGTCAAAGGCCCATAGCTTGTCAAGTTTGTAATCGGAAACTGTTTTTACCTACAAGGTCAATATAACCTTGATTGTCCCAAAAATCAAAACGGGTCATCTTTTTGCCAAGACCAATGCCCCAACAAAGATTAAGGGCCAACAGTCTATGGGTTGTCAAGTTATAGATCGGAAGTCGTTTTTACCTTCAAGGTCAATATGACCCTGACATTCGACCCCTTGACCCACAAATCAATAGGGGTCATCAACCTGCAAAGAAACCATTTTTAATTATAAGGACAATGTAACCTTGACATTTGACCCATTGACCGCAAAATCTATAGAAGTCATCGACTGGTTATAAACAATCATCATCATCATCATCATCATATACTGGTCGTGACCAATCATCCTACCAATTAAGCTTGAAGTTCTTAGATCTAAGCGTTCTTTAGTTATTATTCAGAAACCATTTTTAACTTCAAGGTCAATGTGACCTTGGCCTTTGACCCATTGACCCCAAAACCAATAAGGGTCATGTACTGGTCATGCACAATCATCACACCAAGTTTGAAGTTCTTATGTCTAAGCCTTCTTTAGTTTTTGATCGGAAACGATTTTTATTAAAAGGTCAATATTACCTTGACCATTGACCACTTGACTCCAAAATCGATAAGGGTCATCTACTAATCATGAACAATCATCATATCAAGTCGGAAGTTCCTAGGCCTAAGGGTTCTTTAGTTAATAATCGGAAACAGATTTTACCTACAAGGTTAATGCGACCTTGACCTTTTACCCCTTGACACCAAAATCGATATCGTCATCTACTGGTCATGAACAATCATCATACCAAGTTTGAAGTTCCTAGGCTCAAGCGTTCGTTAGGTATTGATCGGAAACCATTTGGTCTACGGACAGACCGACCGACAGACAAAATTAATGCAAAGCAAGATATCCCAAGGGGGCAAAATTACAAAAAGGATTTTTCTAACATGGTAAACGCTTCTATTTATAAATTGATCTAATGAAGATCTGGAAATGAACTATCTACATTCATAAAATATGATAAACAAGATCATCAAGGAAAGGCGGCGTTCAATGAACGCAGCCCCCACCCGACCCAGTAACAAGAGCCAGTAGCAAGGAGCCCAGGAGGACCCCAAACAAAAACAGGGAAGGGCATAAGGCATAAGTTATTTTGACTATCAAGTTAAATTTCAGATATTTTCTGTTTTACCATGCCTTCTCCTATACATATTAAGTTCTATATTTTTTACGATGCATCCTGCTACAGATTATTTTACACTGCTTTAGTGACTTATAAATTTTGTCAAACATCAACGATACCACCACTTACAATTACGTCCACGACCCCGTTTACTCATAGGCATGAAAAAGCCGAGAAGCACACAAAAAACGAACTTATCCGGTATCATCAGTTAATAATGTATGTGAAAAGGATACAAAGTTTATAATATTCATGTATTTTACATATACATGAAATAGTAAAAAAACAGAATCCCTAAAGAAAGCCCAACACGGCAAAATTGTAAAATATTGCACGCTCGGTTTGATTGAGCCTGTTCATGGACGGTACTGGAATGTGCAAGTTACCGTCCACACCCCTCTAGCACCGGCTTAAGCAGAATTCAACATTTAAACACAAAAATTGTGAATTTTGAATAGAAACATCCGCAGATATATTTATACGGCGATTATCATGAAACCTTCAATGAGACACAGTAGTGTCATTCCATGAAAAGCGGCGTATGGTCCCCAAGTAAAAGCATACGTGTGCCCTAAACAAGAAAACAATAGGCGGAACTGAATAAAATGGAATTTTGAAAGGGGTTCTGAGGTTATGAAGCCTGCATATCACAGACAAGACGTCAAAAGCCAAGTTTAAAAAGCAGGAAACATATCCTAAGGGTGATTATATAGTATTCAAGTAAGAATACTGGAACCACCCAAATTGAAAAAGGCCAAATACTAGAAACTAAAAATACCATCTAATATGTATACACAACAATAATGTCGTGCTGAACGATCTTCAAGGATCGAAAATAAAACATCATTGTTTTTATGTTACCGCTAACGATTGAATGCTTGTTTATAATAAATGTTTGTTAAAGTATTTTTAGTTAGAAAGCTTTCTTTTGGTTCTTTTTTTCGGATTTTAGGTTCCTTTCATTATTTGCAAAGGGGTTTCAAGTCTGTTGATTCGGGTTTGTATCAACAAAACGTTGTCATATATAATATTTCTATAAAAAAATCAATTTTATTAAACTTTAATGACATAAATGTTTTTCTTTGAGCTAAAACGACATTCACAGTAATAGAAATAACAGAATGACGTGAAAGTAAAAATGAACTTACACGAAGAAAAAATAAGTACAAAATTAATTGTTTTGTTGGAAGTTCTTATTTACATTTTTAACTTTTAAAGGCTTTTCTTCAGACTGTATGCATTTTGTTTCTATTTGAAATACTTCTGGAACATGTTTTATTTAAATTATCAATATTAACATCTATATTGATAAATATTAAAAAACCATGCTGTTGTCACATGAATACTTTGAGATAATGCTACAGTTTTCACTGTCGAGGTCAGACCCCAGACATGTCACCAGTCATGTCCTTAAAGGGTTAATTTTGAAGCATATAATTGTGATAATTTACCTACATGCAATGTCACGGAGTATACAGTGCCATCCATAAATACCTTTACATACCTTGAAAAATATATTTTCGTTGATGTGCCAAGTATTATCCATTTCAGAAGTATGTTTTGTATTTAGTATAAATGATTGTTACTATAATAAAAATTCAAAAGGAATTTATTGAAAATCAACAAAACAATATCTATTTATACATATTTACACTTTTGAAGGAAATTGAAATTTGTTAAAAATCATGGACTCAGATACGACTTTTATCTAATATTCAACAGATTGTATTTTCATTTGCTTTTTCATGATTGCCTCTGACCTTGTGAACACCATTATTTAATTCAAAAATCACAAATGTACATTTTAAGACCTTGCAGACTGCTAAGGTGTGTGTTTTTCAAATTGCATTTTTGTACCATAGGTTTTTGCAATGGTTGAGGTCTGGTAACAGAATTGGACATCCCAAATACATTTCATGATTTCCTTCTACTGTGTTATTGTATGGGTCATGAAATGATGTGTTACATCTTTACTGTTGTCAATAAAACCATGTTTAATCATTCTCACATGATTGTCCAGTTAAAGTTGTAGAAGGTCCCATGAAGATTTGATTGTGGTACCAACAGTCAGGTGCACACAGTCAAGATTCATAATAGTATTTTTATGATGAGTTGATAAAGCAGGCTTGGGGCCATTACTTTGCAAAAGGAATGCATTCCATTACCATTACATTGGGTTTTAGTGAAGTATAAGTACCAATACCATTACTTGATTTTGGGCAAGTAATGTATCACATTAATATTACTTGGATCAAGTAATGCAGTATCATTTCCATTATTTTTGAGCATAAGACATTTTTTTGCCAAGCTAAGATGTTTTGTAGCTTATATTTAGAAAAAAAATCAAACTAATCATGTACATTTGTTTACATATATTTTTTCATATATGAGGCGCTTTCAAAGAGCTTTCAGTTATGCATATAAACATTTTGCTTGATTATCTGCCTTCTTTATAGATGACTCAATATATTCATCTGTGTTTTACCTTTAAATAAAAATACAACCGACATAAAATTGTATTTTAAGTCAGTAATAATGACTATGGATTTCTTAATCATTAGTATGGCACAATCATGGCAGCTTGACACAATTTAACAATGAAAATTCCAAAAAGGTGCTTATGTGCCCAAATGGTCAAACAAAGGCAAGTGTCAAATAGTAATTTTGACTTTTCATAAAGGTGTATAAAATGGTCCACCCAACCCATTTGATGTAACACGTATTTTCAGCAATGACAACCGTCTCAAAAACTGACACTATATATGATATAGACCTCGAGCTATATCATCTATTATAATGAGATTGTAACGGTATTGCGTTAGTGTTCACAGGTGCTAGTGGCATTGATTTGACCTAAAATGTGTTTGACCTTGTTATTTATACAATAAACTATCAATAAATTAAAAAAAAAATTTTCACTGTTATATTATTATAGACAAGGTATGCAACATTCAGGTACGAAAATTATGGGTACGCCGGTTATCTGTGTTAAAATTTTTCACCGGGCGGTAATATCGTCGGATTTTTGCATGGAATCAATGAACAATATATTTTTCTATTACAATTTACTATTTACAGATCCCCAATTAACCACTAGTTAATGTTTTAAAGCCCGAAAGTAAGAAATCACCCAGGTCCGAAAGATGAGACCGTCATGACATGTACATTGTAACCTGGTATTTACGCTTGAAATACATCAACAATGAGATCAAACGGGTCGAACACACATGCAAACAACTGGATTTTACATACTTTTAAATGGTTTTAACACATTTTATGTCAAATCAATGCCACTAGCACCTGTGTGCAGACATATAAGTAAACGATTTTATTTGACTGATTAAGGCCATCAGAATTTTATATTGTGTTCTTTGGATGGTGTAGTACGTTTGGTAATGTAATGCAAAGTAATGCATAGTAATGCATCTTCATTACCTGACTGTTGCATTCCAGTACTATTACGAGCAACGCAAATTAGCATGCAGTATCATTGCATTGCATAAGTCTCAAGAAAAGTAATGCATTCCTACTGCATTACCATTACGAGTATCATTACTCCAAGCCTGTGATGTAGTGTTGTACAAGGCAACTAGTATACTGCAAAAAGTATCTTGAAGACTGCGTGGCATGGTTTTCACTGATAATTTGAGGGACATTCCTATTCCGTATCCGCATTTGTTGGAACAGGTCAACAAGTAACGGCACCATAATGATAGTGCACTGTGTCACATGATCATTAGCCACTCAATAAAGGGAGGGACATGTAATGGTGTGTTCAATCATCAGGTTTCAACCACTTCAAAAATGTCCAGCACACCAATAATAGTCTGATGAACCCCAGGCAACCTGCAAGATCTTGAAACAAATAACTGTAATTTTTAATAATATTTTTTTAACTTTGTCAGATTCTTATTTAGGCTTTTATTCATGCTTAAGGTGCATATAATTAAAATCAGATAAAGGTTAACCATTCTGAACAATTTTTTAAATACTTTAGATTTTCTTTCATATATGAAAATGTGGATAAATGTCCTGTAAATTATTTAAATGACCTAAAATAATAATGTATTACAATTACATTCAACTTATGTAAAACAACTCAGAAATGTATATGTCTTTGAAATTTGTTCTTTAAGTAATTTACAAGAGGTGTAAAGGTATTAATGAATGGCATTGTATATACTGGCTGAAAACAACAATAATGTTGGTTTAAAAAAAATAAAAAATTCAAAGAAACCTACAAATAATATTATACCAGAAATTCAAAAGCACAAAACAGTATGCCTAAAAATAATAAAGAAATCAAAATGCTATGCTTACAAGTAGTTTAGCTCCCTAGAACCTAAATTTACGGGAGAGCAATTAATATCGAAGGGGATTGCTCCGGCGTCCGTCGTAATGTGTCAGGATTCATTTTCTCTGAAACTGCTGGGCAAATTTACTTTTTATTTGGTCAGTAGCATCCTTGTGACAGTCACATGTGATTTTCGCGTATCATTTCAAATGGCTCTTTTTAGAAGTCAACAGAACTGTAAATAGAAAAACCTTAAAACATACATTTTTTTCTACTGAACTACCTAGTGGATCATCACCAAACTTTGTCTGTAGCATTCTTAGATGGGTTTTTTTTATCAAGTTTGTTCAAATTATTTATTTGATTGGCCTTTTTAGGAGCCATTAAAGCTGAAAATAGAAAGAAATCTTTTTTTATCTAAATTTGCGTATAATAATTTGATTGGGTCATTTTAGGGACCGCTTAAGATAAAAATAGAAAAACATTTAATTATCTTTTACTTACAATTTATGGATGGATGATTCCCAATATTGTCTGTAGCATTCTGAGAGGTTTTTTTTATCAAGTTTGCTCAAATTATATATTTGATTGGCCCTTTAAGGAGCCATTAAAGCTGAAAATAGAAAGAAATCTTTTAACAAAGTTATTCATGAATTGTCAACAAAGTTTGTTAGTAGCTTTCTTAGGTGTTTTCTTTCTTTTGTTTCAAGTGTGTTCAAATTAATGTGATTGGTCCCTAAAGTTTTTTTTTATGGTTTTCTTGGTAAATGTTGGCGTAATCATTGAATAGACACCATTTTTTCAGTGCGATTTGTTGGCATTTGTTGGCATTCAATAGTCCGTATCACATTTTCAGCTCAAACAAGAAAGGAAAAGACAAAGTAAATTAATCTTAATGAAGAAAATGACATTAAAACACTTAAAATGATGTCGGTATGAACAAGTTCATTGATCCCCCTCCCCCTTAAAAAATAAATAACATAAAAAGCCTAAATACCCTTTTTAAATGGAAATGTTACCGTAACCATTACATTATATTTTTCCCTTTTCAAAGCTTGAAAGTATTAAAAACTGATAACTCTGAAGAACTAAATTGTCTGAATTCTATAGCCTTTAACAAGCAACCACAAAATTCGCTGTTGAAATGCCACCCCCACCTCACCCCCCACCCCCTCCCCCAAATAAAAAAAACACAAAAAAAACACACAAAAAAACAAAACAAAAACATCATAATTATATAATCATTATTTTCCTTTACCTTATACAGTACGCAAATACATTTTGAATATAAAAATGTGAATGTACAAAAAACAGTTAAAAAGCAATTGCTGTTTAGCCAATCAAGATCATTTTTCACGAAAAAAAACATTCCCTTATCCCTGATTTCTGTAGTTTTTGCTTTTGGGGTTGTTTAATAGCCAAACTGTTATCCTGATTAAAAAAATAAATAAACGAAAAATGGAATTAAATAGGCTCCAGTATGAAAAGGAAATTTGAAGGGTGACATGCTTTACATGCCAGATGAACAGTAACAATGAACTTGGGCAATTTGTGAAAGGTTCCATTTTTTTGTTATGAAGACAGAAAATCAGTATCGGGGAAACTATATAACTGGAGGAAGATGTTGAAGTTGAACTAGACTTTCCTTTTGGCAAAGAAAAGAGAATAACGGAGTCCCTTAAGAACGCCCAAAACGAAATAATCGAAAATAACAGGCTGGGTTTGATTGAGCATAATCATTTACGGAAATTTTTACAAATTTATATAGCAGGCGTAATTATACAATATTCAAGAAGGAATACTGGAACCACCCAATTGAAAAAGGTAAAAAAACGAATGAACCAAAAATACCACAAACATGTATACACAACAATATAGTTGCGATGAACGATTTTCAATGATCAAAAATATAACAACATACATCATATCATTCATTTGAAAAATTATTTCTAACACAGAAAAACAGTTGTTTCTGATAAGCGATTCAGGACCATTATGGCCCTCTTGTTCTTTTTCATTGCCTCCGATTACATTTATAACACCAACACTCACACAAACATCAATCTTATGTCCATTAAAAAAACTAATAATTCTTTTTTTAAGTCAAAAAAGTGATCATACCTGCTAAATATCTATGCACTGCACGTAGTTGGTTAGATGAAAAGACTTGTTAAACCTGTACACTGTTCAAGAGCCGGTTGAACCGGTTGACGTTCCCCGAACAGGTATTAGACACAAAAAAACTACTTCTTGTTAATTCTCACAGGGTAAAAATGAAGAAAGGGCAACAACTCTGATATCAGGCAAGTAAGAGTTACGGTTTTTATGCATTGCACCCCTATTTTAAGATCTATTTACAAAGTTTCTTGTTGATATCCTTTACAGTTTCAGAGCTATGTCCTGGACAAAGTTCAAAGTGTTCATAACTCTTATAGTTTCAGAGTAATATCCAGGACAAAGTTTAAAGTGTAACAATTTAACAAAGGACAATAACTCCAAAATAAGGCAAGCCAGACTGTTTCAGAGTTATGTCCCGGACAAAGTTCAAAGTGTAAAAATGAACAAAGGGCAATAACTCCAAAATTAAGATGGGCAGAGTTACAGTTTTTGCACTGCAAACATACTTAATGCGATTTATCTACCTACAAAGTCTTTAGTTGTTATATGTTTTAGTTTTAGAGTTATGTTCCGGACAAAGTTCAAATTGTAAAAATTAACAAAGGACAATTACTCCAACATTAGACAAGGCAGAGTTACGTTTTTTCTGTATTTCACTTATACATAACGAGATTTATCTTACCTTTTTCTTAAAGTTTCTTAAAATGTAATGATGTTTAAAATGTAATGCACATGGATGATAAATGTGATAGTAAAATACGGGACCCAAATGAAATTGATATGTATTAGAAACAATCATCAACAGAGGTATATTTTTAAAATTCTATTCAAATTCTTAAGGAGGATTTGGGTGTCGCCCCGAGTCCAGCAGATATGGATTCAAATGCTGATAAATTTTCTGAAATTATGGGAAACATTTGTACACCTTTGTTTAGACAGCGTATTTTTAATAAGCGGGATACAAAACAAATTCCGATAATTCATGGTTTAATGGCAAATGTTCAAGAAAACGGAAACAGTTTTATAACAATGTTAACATTTACAATAAAAATAAAACAGATGACAATCTTTACTTGATGGCTGATTCAAGAAAGGAATATAAAAACATGATTAGAAACAAAAAATATTTACATAGAAAAGAAAATACTGATAAGTTTATACAGTCAAGATATAAAAATGCAAAACTTTATTGGAAGTTACTTAAGGAATCTGTATGTAATAATATTTCTCCAAAAATAGGTGTAGATACATTTGCGAATTATTTTAGCGCAATTAATAATCCAGAAAGTCATTTTTATCAAGCTGATGATGACATTTTTGGAGAAGTCACCAGACCTCTCCACAGTGTTCAGAGTGATTGCTGGCGGCATCCATTTTTGCATATCAGATTGTAGTGAATGAACCTCATTTAAAGCGTAAAATCATTAGGAGCAGTCTACAATCAAAGCACAGAAGGCACTGAATTTGTTTCGGTCTCAGAATGTCAGAAAGGTGAAGGTTGTGAGATTATAAACCAATTTGTTTTTGTATAGTGCCACCAATGCTTTCCAGCGTTTTAATTGTTGTAAATTGGCTATAGGACTTATTGCAACACTAATTTTCAATTCAATGTTTATTTGACTTAAACAATTTGAAAAAAATGGGTTGCCTTAACTAAAATTTGAACTCCAGACCTCTCGCTTCCTAAGTGAGCGCGCAAAACCCCACGGCCATGGTGAAGATATATGTTAACGGCCTGAAGAAAACCACTTTATTCTAAATAAGGGTTTGTAACACAGGTGTAAATAATCATGGAGCTTACTATAAGCATGTACGAGTATATCTATAAAGAATAAAACAATATTAGAAATCTTCGACCATTCGGGAACTATTTTGCTTGAAAATTAATGCGCCTGTCATTTGACCATCTTTACGCAGTAATCTCCCCTGAAGTTTACGGCGTTAGTGTACGTATAAAGGGAAGTAACCGCTTCAAAAAAGCGGACTACTTTCGGCATTTGCAATTAACGACCCAAACAAATAAAAACTGTTACGTGCATGCTCCGCTTCAAAATACGACTTAATTTAAACGAAAAATTAACATCGAGAGAACAAATCGGTACAAAGAAAACTCGAAAATATTGTTTACGTTACTTAGCGCAACGTGGATGTTTAATTCCGTTTTAATCTTTTAAACTGTATAAATCGATTACCGTATTGTTTTCTGAATAGCTTTAACTATTTCATATTCCGATAAATAGTAACAGTGAACATTATAGCTACGATATTTTCAAATTATCCGCGTTACATCGTATAGCGGATAATTGTTGTCTTGTCCTTACCGTGTTAATAAAACTGGATTGGTCAGTTTTTTCTAAAGTCAATTCTCGAAATGCACAACTGTGTTGTTGTTTTATGATAAGGTAGAGATGAGACTACCATGCACGTGAACCGTGTACCGAAGTTTTACTGCTCCTTTAACTTTTGAACCAGTATGACTAAATGACTAAATGACGCAACGGAGATTTTTTGGCGCAAATGGTACAAATTTTACTCAAGTTTGATTTTCTTCAAATATTGTGGTTGGAGACATGCAGCTTTATATACTGTTTATTCTAATCAAATGATTAAATCTAGGACTTAAAATTATTTGAAACATTTTGGAAAATGTACAGGAAACGTTTCCATATATTTAATAAAACATAAACCGAAAAGTTGCTTATTAAATTTTTCAAAATACTTTTTTTTTTATACTACTTTTAATATATACATGTATATATATCATTTATTGATGACATAACATAAACTGTTCCCTTTGTAGAAAATGTATCCCTAATGCGCCAAGAAAAAAGTCCATTTCTCCGGCATATAACCTTTCAAAGTATTAAAAAAATGAAGTGTTAAACAAACTTTCATTATGATACTATATTCAATTAAATTCTTTTTTTTTAAATAATTGCAATATATAACCAATTGTGCCTTTTATGCAAAAATATCCCCAAATAGTTTCGAATTAAACAAATCTTCCACAGCTGCAAAAATACCTCTCGCATGCTTCTTTTAAAAGAAGCGACTTGTTTATCTTAACGATATGATGTTCAATAACGAAATACAATATGATTAACATGATCAACAAGGAAAGGCGGCGTTCAATGAACGCAACCCCCACATGTCCCAGCAACAAGAACTAGTGGCAAGGAGCTCAGGCGGACCCCAAACAAAATCAGGACAAGGTACAAGACAGAGCACGGACAGGCTAATCACTCAAATGATAAGTAATTTGTAACTGATAAGGAATTCGAAGAAAACAAATAAATGATTGAATAATAGGAAATAATTTCCACCTGATAAGGAATTCAAAGGAAACAAATAAATGATTGAAAAGCAGGCCTACAAAGTCAAAGGGCACAGGGGAAGGGGACAGGAGACCTGGGGAAGGGGGTAAATTAAAAAAAAGTAAGACTAGGGGCAACGACGAAGAAACTCATCGTAGACCAACAAGGGACACAAGCAAAAGTGTCACCAAAACAGTATGAAACTACATAGACATACATCTGAGGAACACAGAGGGGCGTCGCCTTGGAACGGTCAGCAGCACAAGTACTGCTGGGGAGTTTAAGCCGCTAAATGATGCACCAAACCTCACTCTTAGCCCCACCATGTTTCTATAAACGAGATAGTGTAAATAAAATGAATCCCCGCCAAGTGAAATTTTAACAGTTGTTATGGTTACAAAAGGTTAAATAAGTAAAACACCAAAATGATTATGTAGAAACATATAAAAGTAAACCCAATGACCATAACAAAAGTACTGAATGTCCTAAAGGAAGACAGAGCAACAAGAAAATCACCTACAAGGGCCCGACGAAGCAAGGCAGAAGACGAACATTAAGACAATTCAGTCCCAAAGGGCTTTACGAACTGTCCATCATAGAGTCTCCCATTTAGTCCGTCAGATGAAATCAAAAGAGGAAAGCGTAGTGTCCAACTGTTAAAGGGTTGAACACTAAGCATGCAGTATGTCTTAAAATAGTAGGATCATAACCTCTTTTAATAAAACGTTTAATGATTTTAGTAAATACAGCAGCTAATTACCATGACCCAAAACCTTACGAAGTTTTTAAATCACATCGCCATAAAAACCAGACTGGCTAATCCCTTGTCGCAGAAGAGTTTTTAAATCACTATTGAATTTTGAAATTGTAAAATTTTGTAAATATTCCCGTAATTTATGATAGCGGTAGCCCTGTTTTCATGGTTTTAGAAGCTTGCTGGTTATAAAAATATTCCGCTCGTTGAAATCCTTTACGTTGCTACAAGCTCTAGCGAATCTAATTAACTGAGAAACATATACCCCGTAAGATTTTGCATGCGGTACGTCTCCATCTAAATTTGGATAATTAACTAAACAAAGGTCAAAATCATCTCTTTTATCCTAGATTTTCGTGTGAACAGAATTGTTGTTGATAGTAATATGAAGATCCAAAAATGATGTACTAAAATTAGAGTTCGTTTTATTAAGTTGTAGTTCATGGGGATAATTGTCAGACACCATTTGATCAAAATAATAATTATCTAAATTAAAAATATCATCAAGGTATCTGGAAGTATTATTAAATGCGACTATAGCATCTTTTTGTTTATCTTCAGAGAGACTCAACATAAAGTCTCTTTCATAGCAGTACAAAAACAAATCGGCGACCAGGGGTGCCCAACTAGTACCCATAGAAATTTCAATGATCTGTTTAAATAGGGTATTACCAAACCTGACATAAATGTTGTCTAAAAGAAAAGAGAGTGCTCTACAAACTTCGTCACAGGTCCACGTAGTATAATGTTTAACAATACCGTTAGTAAAAAAACCTTGTTAGAATTACATGCTAGAAAGGTAACTTTTTCCCGTGCAAAAGTTTTCTGAATTAGGGAAATTAGTTTATCATTGATTAATTTATGTGGCAAAGTTGTATGAAGTGTAAAAAATCGTATGTACTGACAGTTAAATAGTTATGTTTGATGAATTAGATGTAGAAATAACAATTTTTGAAATTATCATAGCTATAAAGCAATTAAAGTGTAACACGGCAAGTGGACCGGATATGTTTTATAAATGGTGCTGATCAATTAAAAAGTTACTTTTACGTGTTATATAATTGTTGTTTAAGCGTGGGTTATTTTCCTGAGCAATGGAGTTAGGGTTTGTTGTTCCAATTCATAAGTCTGGTGATATAAATGAACTAGGAAACTACCATGGAATCACATTACTGAGTAAATTTTGCAAATTGTTTAGTCGAATTTTGAACAACAGACTCGATAATTCGGCTGAAAACTATTCTATATACGAGTATGTTGAGGTTCAGGCAGGTTTTAGAAAAGGTACGGGTACAACTGATAATGTTTTTGTTCTTAACGGTTAGATTAACCATTGTTTAAATAATAAGGAATATTTGTACTGTGCATTTATAGATTTTCAAAAAGCTTTCGATTTTGTTGTTGGGGATATATTGTGGTACAAACTTTTGTGGAAATATAGAAATGCTATAAAGTCAATGTACAGCAATGTTAAGTGTTAAATGAAATGTAATAATGATTTAAGTGATGCGTTTTACTGTCATTTAGGCGTTCGTCAAGGTAAAAGTCTCTCACCTTTTTCTTTTAGCATGTATTTAAATGATTTGGAGCAGATGTTTAATAATAGAGGTATAGAAGGTATTGATGTTGGAAGAATAAAGATAGGTCTGTTGTTAAACGCCGATGATATAATTCTTTTTGCGAAAAGATGAATTGCAACATTCCCTAAATATTTTATTAGAATATTGTAATAGATGGAAATTAACAGTAAATACGAGAAAAACTAAAGTCATGGTGTTCAGAAAAGCAGGTAGATTACCTCAGAATTTACGTTTCTTGTATAACGATCAAGAGTTAGAAATTGTAGCACGTTTTAAATATTTAGGTGTTCTATTTACGTCAGGTGGTTCATATATTCCGCATCAAAAGCTGTAACTGGGCAGGCTTTAAAAGCTATTTTCAAAATGAATAAATATTTATATTAATTTACAGATTTATTACCTAAACATACACTTAATTTATTTTATAAGTTAATAATGCCAATTTTTAATGTATTCCTCAGAGGTGTTGGATTTTTTAAAGCTTCACATATAGAAAGAACATATTTAAGTTTTTGTTAAAGATTGTTAAGTGTTTAAGCATCTGCCCAAAATGAGTTTGTATATGGCGAGCTTAGTAGACAAAGTATGATATCATATAGAATGTTTAGTGTTATAAAATATTGGTTTAAAATATGTACATGTCCAGTAAAGCATCAAAGTATATTAGAAATATTTATTTGATGTTACAGAATGACGCAGTTAACGAACTAAATGTAACCAACTGGGTGATTAATCTTAAGAGCTTACTGATAAAAGGTTTGAGGATTTGAACATGTATGGTTAAACCAAGGTGTTGAAAATAAAGAACTATTTTTATTGATATTAAAGCAAAAAATAAAGTTCTTTTTTTATTCTATCTTATATAGTTTCAGAGTAATATCCCGGACAACGTTCAAAGTGATGTAAAAATGAACAAAGGGCAATATCTTCAATATTAGGCAAGGCAGACTTACGGTTTTATTGCACTGCACGTCTACTCAATGAGATCTATCTACCTACAAAGTTTCTTGTTGATAACTCTTGTAATTTCAGAGTTATATCCCTGACAAAGTTCAAAGTTTAAAAAATGAACAAAGGGCAAAACTAAAAAAATAGGCGAGAAAGACTCAATAAGACCTATCTACCTACAAAGTTTCTTGTTCATATGTAGTTGCCGGACATGAAAAGGGGACGTACAGACAAAGCGGCGACTATATGTTTTCCCTTCGGGGAGCATAATAGATATGTGCACATGTTACATGAGACCTACCCACCACCCTGCTGGGTACACAAAATGTTGAGCTTTTGTGATAACAATTTGTCCGGCCTCCATCGTCCATTAGTGCGTCCGTCCACCCGTCGTTAAATCTTTATACAAACGATTTCTTCTCAGAAACGACTGGGTCAAATTTAATGAAATTTTCCTTGGATGTTCATTACTAAAATTGTTCAATTGTTTTCTCCTTTGAAGATCTGGGTCACAAATTTTTAAAAATTTCTTCTCTGAAAGTGCAAGGCCTTGAGCTTTTTTGTCACTCTAGAGGTTACATTTTTAGTCCAAATATCCTCGAAATATGTCAGAAAGGTTGTTTGAATTATTTTTAGTTCAGGTTTGAATATGGGTCATCTGAGGTCAAAAAAGGTCACAGGTCATAAATAGGCATGTATGGAAAAACCTTTGCGCTATTTCAGGTGCAGATATGACTGTTATGATATCAGTTTAAGTTAATGGCATTATATAGATATTGCATTCATTGCTATCAATATTAATTCAGAGCCTCAATGATAAGGTGAGCGATATAAGGGCCATCATAAGGTCAGAATAATACAGAACCCCGGAGCATGATCAATATAGCTTTTGTAGATGTCAACAAGGCAACGCTTCATGCAAGATATCTAAGTTTTTATATAGATATAATATTCTTGGGCATATAAATATGTGTTATTATTTCTTCCCTCAATGTAAAGCTTAAAAAAACAGTCTTTAAAAAAAACACTGGTAGTCAGGGGATACACATTTTGCAACCTCTAATATTAATTTGGTATTTCTTCGAACATATATTTTGTTTTAATGCATAATAAAACAGGTACAGCAACATCAACTTAATATCAGCCCTTCAACCCATATCAGTCCTTCCATGAGTAAAAGACTGCCCACAGTATGACTAAACAGAGGTAACATTGTAAATTTACATTGCCGGTACTCTTGACATCTTCATTCATGTCTGACGTTCTGATAAATTGCCTTACAAATGACATTTTATATGTATAATTTACAACTTATTTTTTTTAGCGAATTAACACATTTTAAATAACATCATTTTAGTTAATAAGATTGACTTATTTAAACATAATTAAATAATATTAACCTAATGTCTCCTCAATAATTAGAAACTTTACAGAAAAAAAAATATAGGGTGTATACATAAAGAAGTTATAGATTTTGGGAAATAAAGGGAGGTAGCATACATATGTATTGAGAGGAAACATGTTAATAAATTCTCCCTTTGTAATACATGTATTTACACTTATATAAAGAGTTTAAATGAGTCAGTGTGACCTTGACTGAAGACGTCAAAACTTGCGCTCTGCGCATCATCTCAGTAATATTTATATTTCTGCCAAATAGATTTATTTTCCTACAATCCGTATAAAAATGCAGAGAGGTTACAAAATTTTGAAATTATGAATTATTACATTGTGACCGAGTCCTTGATCTATAAAAGTTTAAACCTGCGCTCTGCACATTGTCTTGTTATTGTTAAGATTTCTGGTAAGCAGTTTTACTTTCCTTCCACTGGTTCAAAATATACAAACCGGACACGGAAACTCCTATATAAGTCTATATAGGGACGAACGCATTTTGATCTCAGGTGGCTCGCACGTCAGTTCTGCATACCGTCTCATAATAAGTAATATGTTTGTCAAAAAGCTTTAATTTCTTTCTAAAAGACACAGAGCGAACTCGAAATGTTGAAGTCGATACAAGATGACTTGGTGTGACCTTGACCTGAGAAATGTCAAATCTGCACTCTACACATTGCGCCAATTTTACCATGATCACATTACCTTTTATTTATGTCATGGTTTTAGGGTCAGTACAGAAAGGTCACGTGACTGTGGTAAAATTGTTTGCATAAATTAGCAGTTACATGTCTGTTTTGATCTATGGCTTTGTAATGTTTCTTATGTTAATCACGTAAAGTGTATTTAATAACCATACCTTGGTTGGAACAGCATTGCCCATGACCAATTGATGATACTTTGGTTGTAAGGTCAAGGGTCAAGGTCACCTTGAAGAATTTGAAAAGGTGAATTCGTTAAGTTGCATTGATGAATTCACGACGCTGAAATTTCCCTGTTTGTCTTTTGTTCCATGTACAATTTTTTGTTAGATATAATTAACGCGGTATCATTGAAGAATATGTATGATTCTTTGTTGCAGATAAGACGTTTTGTTGGCGCAGCAGAATTAAAGCCAGACGGAAAACCATTTAAAGTACGTAATTCTCATTTTTATGAAATTAGATACAATTCAAAAGTATTGCAATTCGTGGTTTATAAATCAAAGTATGTTATCTAATATAAAATAAATCAATAACGATACGTGCACCCTCGCATTTTTAGACAAATTTGTAAAACATTGCTATTTTTTACACTGACAAAACAAACACGCTCGCGCACACTCACACATACGCACTGATATATTACCAGAAACATTTAAACATTGGTCAATCTACATAGATTACCTCGTATTTAAAAACTTTTACCATTCATAAGTAGATTTCAAGAACTGGAAGATAATATTTCTTATACCAATGCTTGAATCGAACTCAATGGATATCGAAACAGATAGATAGAAATGTGGAAATTATTATTATAGAGAGATAATGCATTAAGAGGTAAAGGCTGCAATGTATTTAGAACAAACAAGAGCGTGTTTGTTAAACTTTTATGGAGGTTACACGAATATAAATTATTTTTTATCACACACCCTTGAAACACAGACGGTTGGGGTCATATCCTGCCCCAACGTGATACGCCCCTGTAAACACTATATAAAAATATTATAATATTTAAACACAAAATTGACATCTAACTGGTTTTCAAACAGTTTTTACATATTTTACCATCAAGGCTCAATAAAGTATTTGACCCCCCAAGTGTCTGTTCATAGAACGGTTAACGGTAAACAAGAATCATTTTTCATTGACGCGCTTATAATTCAGTTCGTCTTTACGAGAGTCATTCATTATATAATGCAATAATTTCAGAAGTAAATATTCTAAGGTTGCTATTATTATCCCTTGTGATCATTGACGTACTTCCACCTAGTTATGTTCATTGCTAGGCAACTATTCTGAAACAATCTCACCCTCGTGACCACGGCAAATTCCTCTTAATTGTTTTAACGAATACCCCTAATGTCCCCCTTTAGATTGGGAACATGGACATATATGTCGTTGCAGTCATAGGCACTCGGTTCCTAAACCTTCTATGATTTTAATTTATTTTTAAAAAAAAATTCATATCATGTATATAAAATACTACAAGGTTTCGCAGCCGCCATGTTTTAACGCAACGGAAGTACGTTGACTGGTGTACAATTTTAAAAAAAAATACTGGCTCCCGAGTCACATATTAAAGCATATTGTTGATGCGGGTACCACGGCGAAATAGTCAATAATTGTGGTACCCGTATTAGCCAATAGTCTCTATTCATCGAATCGGGAACTAGTGTTTTTTAATGAAAATTGTACACCAGTCAACGTACTTCCGTTGCGTTAAAACATGGCGGCTGCGAAACCTTGTAGTATTTTATAAACATGATATGAATTTTTTTAAAAAATAAATTAAAATCATAGAAGGTTTAGGAACCGAGTGCCTATGGTTGCGGTTTGTTTACTACCAAAGTTATGGTTGAATTACCTTCGTATAATACCGTTTTTAAGGAGTCGAAAAGCGGCTAAGGTATAAATATTGTGCTAAAATATTTGAATGTAATATAGATTTGAATGTTTTATGTGTACATGATGATGAATGAAACTTTAAAACATTGTCGTATCGATTCAGACATGGCCTTTTCATGGGAAACACACAGATACACCATTTAAAATTATGACAGAGATGATGGCAAAAGAAGAAAAGCAGGCTGCCATCGGGTTATTGTGTATGCGTATTGCAAAATTTCTAGAAAGGAGTGAAAAGGATATAACATGCAATACAGAAATCGCTTTTTATGACGATGCTGGCAAGTTATACACAATTTCTGCAGGAAAGAGAGAGAACAATATTCTTGCTTCATTTGACAGCAAAGGAAATCCTATCGTAAGAATGAATATATCTATTATATAGGGCGAGAGCTTATTTCGTGTGCCTTATAAAAATCAGTTATATAAACATCATCTTAAACTGTTGATGAACACATATTCAGCAGAAGATGAAAAAAAATTTCAATTTCATATTTTTATATTTTTTCATTTCTTTCATAAAATTATCTTTATTTTCTTAACCATTATTATTTATTTTTCATTTTATTTGCTCGATTTTTAAAAAAAAAGTAGAGGTGGCGGCATTGCCGTTACCGTCCGCAAACTTGTACCAGGATCATAACTGTTTTACTTCTTGGTATATTGTCTTCATACCTGGCCACAACAACCCTTTGGACAAGACCTTTCAGTGGACCACACTAACCTTGATCTTCATCCATAAACGACCTTGACCTTCAAGGTCAAAAGTCCAAATTTTGCTTGTCCTTGCTATTATTGGCTGTAACTTGGTTATTTTTGAATGGATTGTTTTCAAACTTAAACATAATAATCTACAAGGATATCCCTTAAAAAAGCTAGACAGACCTTGACCTTCACTTATAAATGACCTTGATTTTGAAGGTCAATTTATTGAAGTTTTCATTTTTGGGGGACTATTATTGGCTGTAACTTTGTTATTTTTGAATGGATTGTCTTCAAACTTGAACATAATAATCTTCAAGGATAGCCCTTAAAAATTACTAGACAGACCTTGACCTTCACTCATAAATAACCTTGACTTTTAAGGTCAAATTATTGAAATTTTCATTATTTTTTGCTGTAACTGGCTGTAACTTTGTAATTATTGAATGGATATCTTTATTTTATAACAGAACATTCTAAAGCACAAGACCTTCATGTTTATCAAACTCAAATTGACTTGGGCTCTTTAATGACCTTGACCTTGAAAGTTAAATTTACTGAATTTTTACTGATTTGTGCATTAAATGATCATAAATGTCATCGTTGATTTGTGAGACATGATAACAGAGAACAAACTCTATATATGCGAATGTTGAGAATGTTTCAATGTGTAGTGCAGTTTGTGACTGTAAATAAAGCTGTTCTGAAGCCATCATTTTGTGATGGTGGATGAGCAGTGGCTATGCTTTCATGACTGTTCTGCTAGGCGCTGTGCCGTAATTGGACTGGTATATCGATGCGATGGTATGTGTGTATATATATTCTCTCATTTCTATAACAATTTATCTGCACACTTGTATCTTTATCTGATCCCACGTAGGGGAAAGTATAACTGTATTGAATTTAATTATCTCCCTTTATATCTAAATTCATTGTATCCTACTTGATCTTACGGGATCGAGTTGACTATCGGAAATAGATATATAGTTCTCTGGTCCCAATCAGTGAAGAAGACAATAAAAATGTCATCGTTGATTTGTGATACATTATTACAGAGAACAAACTCTATATATGCGAATGTTGAGCCTGTTTTAATGTGTAGTGCAGTTTGTGACTGTATATAAAGCTGTTCTGAAACCATCATTTTTGAGATGGTGGATGAGCAGTGGCTATGCTTTCATGACTGTTCTGTTAGGCGCTGTGCCGTAATTGGACTGGCATATCGATGTGGTGGTATGTGAGTATATATTCTCTCATTTCTATATATATTATATATATATACATATCAATGCGTATGTATATATATTTGTATAGAGAAAACTAATGTGACAAGACAGACCGATTAATTTTTTAAAAAGGAAACGTTAAGATTTGTTCAAACATTTCTTTGTTTGCTTTTAGAAAAAGTAAAAAGTCGAGCGTTGCCCCCGCCCGGTGGTGACTCTTGTTGTTTTTATTTGTATTTTTAATATTTTCTTTCTTTAATCACTTTCTGTCCTGCATGAATTTACAGGTGCTTTTCATTTACTCTTCAGATTGTTCAGTTTAAAGGCGAAGAATATTCATTTTCACCGTCGGTAAGTGTAAAATTTTGTTAGTACTGTAAAGTAAGTAAGCACTATCATAAGATTCGATTATAAACAGAATAAACCATACAAAAAATAACATATTTCTGTTAAATCCGTCGTTGAATCAAATATTTTTCAATTTGTTTATTGTTATTTGGATTAATGGTTTATCCGTAAAAATTATATTTGATAATTTCACAGAGAAAATTATCAAAATATTATTTCACATTTTTCAACAAAGAGGCTACTTTTGAAGAGATTTCCCAGACTCAATTTTGTTTTCGCTTACAATTTCGACATAATCAAACCTGATGTCAGCAAAGCTGAAATTATAAATAACTTAAATTACAAACGTAATTAAAAGGATAAAAAATACTCCAATTCATTCAATTTACTGATCACCAAACATCGTATCTAATTTTTATATTAACACAGAACAGTCTGATAATCAAAATTCCTTCTTCAAGAAAAAAAAATGCTCTTGATATCCTACGAGCAAAAACAGTTACTGCAATGAATATGTCGAAGCAATAACAGTCCTCAAACAAGTTAAAAAGGTTTCCTGCGGTGGAAAGTTTTGTAATAATTTAAAGATATTTTATTTAACTCTTTTTATAATTGTTTGAAAATAACTTTGTATCGAGACCAATCAAGTACGGTTCACAGACACTTATAGATCATGTGCTCCTCCGTGTATTGAAACAGGTCTCGTGTTCCTCCATGCTTCAAAAAGAGCCGCAAACCAATATCCTGAGGGCTCCAGCCCGTAGGTAATAAGAGCCATGTTTTACATGGTTAATCCCGTCTCCGGAAGGTTGTTCTTTCGAACCTGAAGGAGGTACTTTCGTATATTTTACATTGTGAGAGGAAATCCTTTAAAAGGGGACCTTTCCAGTGTTTACAATTTTATGTAAATTGGCTAACTTGTTGTCTAATTGCTACACCGAGATAATACATAGTCACTGGTTGACCTGCACAAAAGAACACGTGGTTATGTTTGTGATACTGTTTGTGAGCAGTTGACCTAGAAATGAATGGAAAAGGTGGGGCTAAATGTTCCGCTCAAAAAAACCGGAAAGGTCCATTAGGATCATGCTGAGTTAGGTGGAAAAAGAT
Source organism: Ruditapes philippinarum (assembly GCF_026571515.1). Taxonomy (NCBI): domain Eukaryota; kingdom Metazoa; phylum Mollusca; class Bivalvia; order Venerida; family Veneridae; genus Ruditapes; species Ruditapes philippinarum. The sequence continues at coordinate 13,053 of NW_026862068.1, read as the reverse complement.
AAGGCATTGAAAATGTTTTCAAAATTATATTAATGTTCATTACCAAAACAGGTATGAGGAATAATGAGGTGGTAACAGGATTAACAGAACTATGTAACATTTATTTATTTTGTTGGTTAACGTCCCACCAATGCAAGTTTAGGTCAAATGGATACGTGTATCAATCTTAAATGATGAACTGTATATGTATGGTATAGGATAGGCATGACATCAGAAACGGAATATTTAAATTATTCCCTTAAGTACACTTGGAATTATGCTCTCGATTCTTTTTTCAAATAGATTTGATAAAGAGGAATAACTCTAACAGTAGGCAGTGTAGAATTATTGCTATTGTATAGTGCAATTTTTGCTAATGTGCTATATCAGTGTATAAGGTTTGAAGTAAATCCCTCATGTACTTTCGAAGTTATGATTCGGACAAAGTTTTCAAGTAAATATGATACAGAGGAATAAGTCTTAACGTAAGCAAAGTAGAGTTATTGTTCTTGAACACTTTCTCCCAATATGCTCTATCAGTATACTGAAGAAATCACTCAAGTAATTTTGGAGTTATTCTCCGGGATCCATCGATGCACGGACGTACACCATTTCTAATATCTTCTTCGCCTTTGTCGTCGGAATAGCAATCCAGCGTTCATAAGACAATCTTTCAAAAACATGATAGTCGCTTCTTGAATGTATACACATTTGTCAACAATTATTTATTCAAATGAAACAATCCTCGAAATATTTACAAATTTGCAAATCCAATTCAAATCCAGACTTTGAACAGAACAAAATTCTAGGATAGACCTTCCAGTTAATTAGACAGACCTTAACACTCACTCATAAATGACCTTGATCTTGAAGGTCAAATAATTGAAATTTTCATTATTTTTTTGTGCTGTAACTGACTATAACTGGATTGACTTATAAAGACAAAGCATTCTTAAGGATAAGAACTTCTTGTTTGTCAAATTCAAATTGAGACTAGCTTATTATGACATTGACCTTGAATGTTAAATTATTAAATTTTCACTGATATTGCTATAATTAACTGTCACTGAATAATTAATCAATGGATTATATTCATACTTCGATAAAACAACCTTTTGGACAAGACTTTCTGAAAGGCTGACCTGACTATGATCTTGAGTTTTAAATGACATTGACCGTCAAGGTTAAATCATTGAATTGTGGTTAAATTATCATAATTTTATTATTTATGTACCAATTTGATTTTGTACTTGGACAAAACAAGACTTGCTATCAAAAGAAACATAATTGACTAATTAAAATGTGACATTGACCTTAAATCGACCTTCACCATCAAGATAAAAATAATTAAATTCGCTTGTTTTTGCTGTCCCTTTGTTTTTAATGGAAAAAAACTTCATATTTAAACATAACATCTTTAACACGAGGACCTTCATGTACATTAAACTCTAATTGACCTGGAATCATGTATGACCCTGACCTTGAATATAAAAAAATGGATTACTGCTATGGATGTAACTTGGTAGTTAATCTATTAATTATTGGCGTCCGCGCCGAAGCGCGGCGCCCCTTTATGGAATGAAATCAGATTTTGTGAAAGGGCGACAGCAACTTCTCGAGCCTTTTAGTCGGTCATAATAAAAGCCGATCATTCCGATCGGTATGAGGGTGCTTGATTATTATTAATTAAAACTGAAATGTCGCGATATGTACAATGAATAGCGAACTAGAGGATTTCGCAATGCAAACATTTTCAAATGCAATAACCTTTTCCGTCTCTTCGTTTTTTTTATTTATCATTTTGTAGTACACAGTGGGTTATCATGGTATGTTAAAATAGAATGATGAGTTGATGACCTAAATATTCCGAAAATCTATTTATAGAGGGATGTACTCCTATCGGTAATTCCGGTCTCTACCGGTCTATTTTGACCGGGATACTAGTGACCACACGTTTATTGTCCGGTCTCTCCCGGTTTTGGAGTAGATGTTTGATATCGTTACAGAACAGAACAAATATTTTACAGATAAATAAGCTTTTTTCCAAAATGAATGTTTGTCACTTAGTTTGGTTACAATAATTAATAAACATAGATCAACTCTCAAATTTATTGATTATTATTATACATAAACATACAATTCGAGAAAACAACAACAACAACAACAACAATAGCATGTTTTATTTTATCTATATGAGATAAAAACAATAAAAATGTACAATAATTGTGAAAAAAGGTTTTAATATGACACTATCAACTTTGAAATATTTTATTTAATTTGTTATTCGTGTTTAGTAAAGATGTCGAGGAATTATTCAAAGTTACAAATTAGATTTTATTAATAATTTAATTGATTGATAATTTAAAAAATGATAAAGAAAAATACAAATGTACATGTACATGGTTTAAGAATAAACAATATTATATATTGAAAGATTAACCATAATTTACTGACATTTTTCCAGTTAAGTTTTGACTTATAATCGTCGGTCAATATGACAATTGAATTCTTAAAATTTATTTTACAATTTTAATAAAAAAAAGAGTAGTAAACGTAAAAAACTCAGTATTAAAAAAGCACATAAAAACACAAAAAAGAGAGGAAACAATATTCATAAAATCTGTATTTTTGTTATTAAAATAGATATTACAATTATTGTATAATAAACAATAATGCTCAACATGACATGGTAATATAACCAGTGTCATATTTTTACTAAGTGTGAACAGATACCTTAAGAGGGGGTTTTCGCTAATAGCGATTACATAATAAGGGACAATTCCACAAGTGTGGTGTTGATCATGCGTTACACATATGGATTATAAATGATTGTATACATGTATATCCGTTGCTATTAATAATCACGATCATAAAGAAATAACAAGTAATATTCTAATCTCTAGCATGCCAATCAAAGTTCATAATGAACAATGTCTTCCGTCCGTTCATTCTGGTAAAAACCAATTAACCATTGAAAAGTTTATAAGAATATCCTGACATCATATGTCTACTAGTTCATTTCCACTTTCTGCATTTCTTGCTTGGACGCCCTTTGATGCTTTGCATCAATGCTTTTCTTGTCTCAATACTTGAACAAAACATTTTTTGACTACACCTTCTAAAAGGTTGAACTATTTTTGACCTTTAGCTTTAAATGACCTTATCGCAGTGGTCAGATGATTGAATTTTGCTTATTTAAGCTTTTTGTTTGTTTGTTTTTAGCTTTGCCATTTATTTATGGAAATGTTTAAGACTTGGACGAAACAACTAGTGTGACTAGACGGACCTATTAAAATAACAAAAGACAATCTCATTTTTGTCTTTAATTTTCTTTTTAAATATTTGTTTCAAAGGGATACTCAGGGAAATAAATGACAAAATATCAAATTCGTCATATTAACTAAAACGCTAAAACGATGTGTTTTAAAGTTCAGCATGTTTTTTTTCTGTATAAATACTATATAATGTAAGTTTAACATTTTAATAAATATGCATATGTTGAACGAAATGAAGACGCAGACAGAATCAACGAGTTGTTTTAAAACAAGTTATTTGACAATAACAAAGCCTGGACGTAAAAATCAGATACTGTGGATATCACCCTGGATGAACAAGTTTTGTCACGTGACCACACATGCAAACGCCGATTTAACATTTCAGCAATTACGGACCCGATTTCAGGTAATTATTTGAAGATATCTTTTTTTTACTGCATCCACAAAATTATGACCTAGATCTTAGGACCCGGCGTTAATTGAGCTTTTATCTTATGTATGTAGTAATTGCGAGACTTAGGTGTTTTTTTAGGACACTTCGACACAGATTTTCTGTTTGCACAGCAAACGCCGATAGGTTTTACCTTTTCTAACCTTTTTTGTTCACTGGAAACCCATGTAGAGTGTCTATATGTCTTTTTACAAGTAATTTTCGTACCTAACTTATTTATAATCTCATTTGCAAGGTTATATTCGATATCAACCAATGTTTTCCATTGCAAACGTCGTTTGATCATGTAAAATGTGCAAACGTCGGTTGGTCATTTGAAATATATGCAAGCGCCCGTTGGTGTCTTTTTGAACGCTGAACTATATTTGTCTCATTTCCAGAGTTCTTCATCATATGAAACAATTTCATTGCAAACTGATTCTAATAACTCCATTCTGGCCACGACGCCCATGGTTTCCAGATTTATTGAATCTGTCGGTAGCTCAACCGTTATGTCTTCTATTGGTTACAAACCTGTAACAACCAGAATCTCAGATATGTCATCCAAATCCAGGTGTTCTGAAACTGACTGCATGGTTGCTATCGACAGACAGTTTCGAGAAAAAGGTTTTTTTCAAAACATCTTACAGCCAGCTTGAGAACTGGTACTCCGAAAGATTATTCCAGTAAATTAAGACAATTTATGATATGGTGTCGTCAAAAGAATATTGATTCCTTCACAGCATCCTTAAATACTTGTGCGGAGTTTTTATCAGATCTGTACAATAAAGGTTTACAGTAGGTTACCGCTCTATTTTATCTGCAGTTTTACTTCAATTTAAGAACTCCTGTAACAAAGTTGTTGCCTGAATGGGATTTGCCTAAATTTCTTAGTACGCTACAAACATTTCCTTTTTAACCTTTGAGAAGAACATCAATTTAATTTTTAACAGTTGTTTTTCTTACAGCTATCACGACATTCAGGAGAGCCTGGAGCGACCTTCAAGCGTTAACATTAGGAGGGGCTATTTCTGTGAAGGCAGATGGGAAAACTTTTATCAGACAAGGTTTGGCTAAACAGGATAGACCTGGTCATTCATCAGCAAAAATTTTTGTACCAGCTTTTAAGACCATCCAAGAAGAGCACTTGCTATCTATCTTAAAAGAACTGAAACCATCAGACGTAAAGATGAAACAAGTTTATTTCTGACAATAAATATACCTCATTCTAAAGCTTCTTCACAAACTTTGGCTTCATATATTCTTAAAACTATTCAAGAGGCTTATGAAGATAAACATAAAAGTGAAACAGCACATTCTACAAGAGCTTTAGGTCCAAATTCTCAAAGCTGCAGATTGGTCGAAAGAAAACACCTTCGTTAAATTTTATTTGAAACACGTAACTCCAAGTGACCTCACTGTGTAGTTCAACGTCGCTGTATAGTTCAACCTAAGAAGATTGAAATTTTTTCTAAATTTTTAAATCAAAGTTTATTCCTTACGGATTTTGTGTGGAATTGATTTTTGAGAAGATTATACGGTTTTATGTATACATCTATATATGAGATATACAGAAGTTTTATAAAAGTTTGTTATTCAAGAAGAAGAATGTTTTAAATAAAAAAGAAGAAAAGAGAGAAGTCTTTTGTTCAGAGAATTGTAATATTTGCAACTTGACTTAAATAACCACCGGTTTATAATAATCTTACACCGGCTGCCGTACAGACCGGAATATCTGTCGACTTTCCACTAAACAGTTACCCGAGAGCTAGATATTCCCTTCTGTACAAACAGCTTACAATATTTTCGGAACAAAAATTATGAAAACTGGTATATACATTACGCACTTTTTTCTTATAGTAGTATATAAACATATAACTTCATTCATAAAGGAAAATGACGTCATCCTAAGAACGCGATTCATTCATAAAAGGCGCGCGTCAATGACGTCATTTAAAGCACGCGAATTGTCTTACATGTGGGTGTAAGACAGAGTTTACAAGCACCGGTGTAAATGGTAGATAATCCTGTCTGAGATGCAAGAAATATATATATTTAATATGTTCAACCGGCGTTTGCATATTTACATGTTCAAACGACGTTTGCAAATTAGACAATACGGGGAATATCATGGTATTATGTCAAATATGACTTTGCTAATGGAATTATAAATGAGTTAGGGACGGGAATGGCATTTAAAAAGACATTTTCTCTATTATTTTACCTCAACATGTATTTCCAGTGAAAAAATTGATTGGAAAAAGTAAAACCTATCGGCGTTTGCTTTGCGAAAAGAACATTTGTGTCGAAGTGTTCTAAAAAACTACTTAAGTCTAGTAATAACTATTCACATAATATAAAAGCTTAATTTACGCCGGGTCCTACGGTCTATGTCTTATTTTTGTGCTCGCAGTGGAAAAAAGATATCTGCAAATAATTACCTGAAATTGGGTCCGTTTTTGCTGAAATGTTAAATCGGCGTTTGCATTTGTGGTCACGTGACAAAACTCGTTCATCCAGAGTGGATATTGTAAAATTGAAACAAGTCTAAGCCCCTCATTTGACGGGTCATTTTACGTTCCCATAGTTCTCTTGATAACTATCGTGAACTCATATTGCTCTAACCTGACCCACGTGGAACAGGTTAGGAAACCAACATTTTTTTTTCTTTCTATGGAAAAAATTTGCTTTCCTTAGACTGCTTAGTGCATACGTTTAATTGTCATTTATAGAATATTGGATGATAAATTCAAATCGAAGATATGAAAATTTTGCCTGCGTCTCCATTTAACCGTTTATTTGTTTGCCTTAAGAAAAAGTAAAAATGTCGAGCGCTCCCCGCCTGATGGTGGCTCTTGTTAATCCTGTCAACTTTATAAATTGATTATTGTTCTCTTACTAGCGCTTTATTATTTCATATTTTTTAACATAGTAGGTTTATTTAATCTTACACTAACAAATATCATCTATTTATTTTCTTTTACTTATAGTGTAACGATTTCGTTTACGAGTGCGACAAAATCGATAAAGTAGCAGTCGGACATATGATTATCAAAGTTTGTGGAAATGAAGCCATGACAGATGACGAAAATACGGCAAAAACTAGGAAATTATTGCATGGCCTTATTACCTATCTAGGAAAAGAAGAAAAAAAAGATTGGAAAAATGCTGAAATAACCATTTGTGACAGAAACTACGATTATTGGAAGCTGAGATGCAAAAACGTACATATTAAGTTTGTTGCAAATTTAGATGGTGAAGGCGAATGTAGAATAGAACAAGTTAGTCCCTTTTAAACAATATGAGTATTTACAACAGGTGTCAAAAGGGAAATGAAATAAACTTTGAACTTTAAAAATAGTGTATATATTACATTTGAGTTGGTATATATAAGAATACCATGTAACTATAAATATTTTGAGAATGTATTTTTGCACGCTCTGAGTAACTATTTGTGTAACATATATAAATAAAATGTAGTTTCATTTTCATTCTGTTAGATTGCAGATTGCTTCGTTTCCTTAATTACCTTATGTTTGTTGATTTTATACTGGCTAATTTAATATTTCTTTGCTTGGCAAACGTCAAAATAAAATAGCAACAAAAGCTGAGTTAACACTAATTATTGCACAATTAATGTTTATTTATTTGAAAGGTTATGTTTGCATTATTAAAGGGAAGAATTAATTTCATTTCATTTTCAACCACTCTAAATCTGTAAGATTGTAACAATGATATAACATGATAATATGCGAAAAAAGGTTTTAAAACTTAGCTAAATGAAATGCAACTAGACTATAAACAGTAGACTGTGACCACTTCTACAAGGATCATATGTCACTTTTAACTCATTATCTAAAATGTTACATATTTCTTTCCCAGAACATAACCATAATACTTAATAAGATTTTGAGTTTTAATAAAAAAAATGATTGATTGCAAATGCACAAAGTGAGATGTGGCGAACATAAAAGTCGGTGAAACTTTAAAAAAAATACACAGACTGCGCCGAATTTGTTGGAGTCATGACAAATGCAATATTTTTGTATTCTTGACATAACATTTCTTTTACCTGGGCCATTATTCCTGTTAATTTATTTTCAACAATTTTTTTGTTGGACAAAAAACATCATAACAAGGATTCTGAGCAAGTAATATTAATAAACTGAAAAAAAAGAAAAAAATTCGTCACAGAGTTACCAACGTCCCCCGCCTATGGGAAGTTTTACATGAAGCACAAAATGTAGCTAACTCAAAAGATTGAGGTATTGATTTGAACTTTCAGTGAACAATTTTAATCAAAGCGACATCTTCACAAGCAAGAAATAATATTTACATTAAAGAAATAACGAATAATGAAATAACGTGTGTCAACAGAAATACATTTTTACAGTTGTTGTTACTATTTCAAAGCCACAAAATGTAACAAATACAAAATCAATACAGGATATGGTTTGTTACAGGGTATATTCCGTGTCCAGTCATCAATCAAGGTATGTGGGCGATTCACAAATGACATTTTATTTGGATAGGTTTGACTTGGCATCATACCCTGTAACAGACATTTTAGGCTTTGATCTTCAAGTGTGACTTGACCTTTGAGGTAGGTATCTGGGTGTTGAGCATGACAGACATGTCGTCTTATTAATGTAAACATTGGTGCCAAGTTATTTCAAAATCCCTTGATTGATGAAAAAGATACATACTTGACACAAAAAAATATCCTAAAATATCCTAAAACAAACCATGTTAAGCTTTGACACCCAATAATGACCTTGCTCTTGAATGTAGGGTCTAGGTGTTGAGCGTGTCACATGGTCCCAATTTTGTGAACATTTAATGCCAAGAAATTTCAAAATCCCTTGGAACAATAAAACACTTATTTATTCTTTTTACAATAAGTTTTATTAAACAACTATACCCACAGCAGAACTATTCAAAAAGTGTATTCTAACGTCTGTAAGAAACGCTCGACTGTTACCTTCCATGTGGATGTAGTGCAACTGAAATGTACGGTGTCCTGTCTGGGTCAGTTATAGATAAAGTAGAGAGATTTTACATTCATAATTGAAACTTTTGGCAGTTCTTCAAAGTTGATTTTGTCGAATGCTTAATTCAATCCTTTGGAGAATTAGTGTCCAACTTTATTTGTCATCCAATGCAAACGCTGTATTTCTTAAAATTATGTGCGTTAATTTTCATATAAGAACAAAAGTCGATACTATGTATATGTTAGTGTTCATCCGTGCTGTTGTGCTCCCGTCGAAGATTCTAATTTCTGTAGAACAGCACGGATGAACACTAACATATACTTAAAATGTAAGAGTTCGCAATAATTAACCTTAGTGTCTAACTTTATTTGTCATCCATTGAAAACGCTGTATTTTTTAAAAAAAAGTTCTGTACGTTAATTTTCATAGCAGAACAAAAGTCAATACTACTAGTATATCCAATTCCGTTCATAGTCGACTTCTATTTTTCATAGTACTTCATAGACCGCATAGTGACGTAATAAAGTGAATAATAATGAGGCCAAATAAAACTTGACACTAAATATGTTAGTATTCATCTGTAGCTGTTCTACAGGAATTAGAAACATTTTCCTGTCGCTCCTGTCGAAGTTTCTAATTATGAATGAACACTAATATATACTTAACTTTCGCATGTATCTTAAGAGAATAAAACGGTAAAGGTTCTTCGATATTTCGCGACTATTAACAAGAGCAGTGTGCTCGACTATTTTAAGTACTTGAAAGTAAAAATGAGAGCCTGGATAATGTAAAAAATTATAAGTTCAAAAAGGGCAATAGTGATATTTTAACTGCCTGAAACAGGACATCATAGAAACAGACGGAAAAGTGTAGCGAACTTGATATAGCAACTCGGGAGTGAATTTAGTTAATTAAAATAAGAAGAATAAAATAAATTGGTTGGTTATATCCTGGAATAAAGTAACTGTTGATTTCAGCATTTAATGTTTTTTTCGACGACACAAACAGTTTTTCGTTGGAAAATGCTGATTTCTTGTATAACGTCTGACATTCTATCAGAAAAAATCCAAGTTACAACAACATGTCCCCTCCACAAAAAAATCAACGGATAAATGCGTTAAAATGTCAATAAGGAAACAAACATACGAAATTTGAGGTCCATTATCCGGAATCTATACATATTAATGCAATAAATGTTAAGTGTTTTTTTTTCAATGTTATAAGACAAAACCAATTTGAGTAAATATGACTTTCTTTTGAAAGCAGCCATTTTATCATTGTTTATGAATGAAAGAGAATTCTGTCCGATTGAAATAAGTGCACGAAAATTACATGCAAATATAATTGGCAACACATTGAACTACCAAAAAACTTTTAGGCCATGTAAATATTTTGAATAGTTTTATATTTTCAACAAGAACATACATTACTTTCAATAAGATCTATCATTAAATGAGTTCATTATTTTATCTGTTCTTTTATATTTAATCGTCGTATAAGTATTCATTTCAGTAGAAGTGTGCTCACGTTAATTAAGTTCGGACCGTAAAAGAAAATAAAGAAGAAAAAACTTCAGATCGCTAACAAAAGTAACAAAGTACATCGACTGTCAGCCTTCAGTTAAAATTAATTTGGACATAGCTTAACTTGACACATCTGCCGATGTTTCTAAATTAAAATTTTTACTATTTAAATATTGAATTCTGCTTAAGCCGGTGCTAGGGACGAGGACGGTAGTTTGCCCTTGACAGTACCGTCCATGGCCGGGCTCAATCAAACCGAACCTGCAACATTTTCAATTTTACCGTAGAGGTTCTTATTTTCTCACATTTTGATATTAATATGTGGATAATGTGGTATATCTTTAAGTTTATAAGAGTTTTCGAATATCAATTCATTATGATATAATGGCATGCCATTTGTAAATGAAAGATTTCGTCATAAAAAATATTTTGAAAATTGAACTGTCATTAACTTATGTACTTGAAAAATCAAATATATAAACACAGTTGCTTATTGGAAGTGTGCTGGGTCCATAACCATTATGTCTGAAGATCGAAACCTCACTCTGCTAATACTTCTTTTAAATTAGTTTAAAAATATATTGTATTTCCATGAAACTGAAAACATACAATACTTTTATAAATGCTTGTTAAATAAATGCCAATTTTGAAAAATAATTAAGATACGTATGACAAGCTAAAATATATGAACTATATAAATATCTTAATGTTTAAAACATTGTCCAAATGCCTTGATATTTGAGGCTTACAGTACATGTACTATGTGAAACATGTTTATATAAAAATGAATTATTTTTTATTCATTAAAAGCGATTTCAAATAGTTTCAACAATATTATATTTTTTATCTTTTTACCATCTAAATGCCCTTTATGTATAAGATATGCTTTTATATTTATAACCCAGAGGTCCGAAACCTCGCTCTGCTAAATGTTTTTTTTTAAATTTGATTAAAATATATGGCTATGATACAATACTGTAGGTCTGGAACACATTAAATAATGGCATAGTTATTAAATAAATTCATATTCCTGTCACATAAGAATAAATTAAATGCTGAAATACCTGCATTATTTGAAAATTAAACGTAATATGTGAACAAACTAAAAATATGAACAATGTTAATATATCTAAGTATCTGAAACATTACCCAAATTAGTTATCATTTGAGGATGACTATGTTATGGGATGCACTTAAAAATGAAATCATAGTTATGTTTAATAAACGATTTTAAACAGTTTTTACTTCATTTTTTTCTATCTGTTCTCTCTTTTTATGTTTGTTTGTTTTTTTGCTTCCTTTAATAAGATGCATTGAGTAAATTTGTATCCTGATAGTTTTCCTAAATATTTCAGTCATATAAATATTAATACATGTATAATATTTGACTATTTCCAAATTCAGCAAGACAATAGTTTAAAGAAACTTGGATAAAGAAGCTACTGGCCGACGGATACTTCTTCAATACCAGTAATTTAAATAAGATAACTCTGTATTTTGAAATTCTTTATTATATATATATAGTTGCATACCATTTATTAAAATGAAGGATTGCATCAGAAAAATAGAATGAACGTTGAATAGTCATTAAAAAGGACAGTTTAAATGTAAATAAGGACAGCAGAGTGGCGCAGTGGAAGCGTGCTGTGCCCATAACCCAGAGGTCATTAATTAAAATGATGTATTGCATCAGAAAATATAGAATGAAAGTTGAATAGTCATTAAAAAGGGCGGTTTAAATGATAACTATATCAGCAGAGTGGCGCAGTGGAAGCGTGCTGGGCCCATTTCCCAGAGGTCCGTGAAGCGAAACCTCGCTCTGCTAATTTTCTTTTTTTTTAAATTTGCTTAAAACATATGTCTGATATTTAAAATACTGTAAGAATGGAAAACATAAAATAGGATATCATTATTAAATAAATTCATATTCCGGTCACATAAGACGAATGTTAAATGTTTTGAATATTAATTCATAATAATATCATGAAATGTCTCTAGTAAATGAAAGATTTTGTAAGAAAAATATAATGAAAGTTGAACTGTCATTAATTTATGTAGTTGAAAAATCAAATATATGGCGCATTGAAAGCGTGGCGGGCCCATAACCCAAATATCTGCATGTCTGCACTCTGCTAATATCACTTTTTAATAAGTTTAAAGATATATTGCTTTTACATAAAACTGAAAACAAACAACTTGTTAAATATTAATGTTATATTATGCATGTTTAATAGATTCCAGTTTTGAAAAATAAATAAGATATGTATGACAAGCTAAAAGATATGAACTATATAAATATCTTAATGTTTAAAATACTGTCCAAATTTATTCTTATTTAAGGCTGACATGTACCATGTGAAACATGTGTATATATTAATGAATTCATCTGTATGCATTAAAAGCGACAACTAGATTTTGTTTATCTTTTCTCCCATCTAAATGCCCATTATGCATAAGATATGCTTTTACTTTTATTTCTCAAATGCTTTTTAATTTTCATGTACTATTGTAGTATCTAATGAGTTACTCATTAGCCAATGACATTTGCCATCTTTTTAACCTGTTTCATATTTGGCAATATTCGTAAGTATATAGTTATACTGAATTAGAATTTTGTACGGAAATCAAACATTCTCTTAAAACATTATTTAAACATATTTATTAAAAAGATTCATGTTTGCCACTTCTAAAGATGAAAAAATGTATTTGTTTCTGAGACATGATGTACCTTTATTGTCCGATTATAATGACAATAATGAATTCTTCTTACCGTCTTGCTTTAATAAGAATGCACTTTGCATATTTGTGTGCTGATTTTTCCCTCCAAAATATTTCAGTCATATAAATATTGATAT